>NW_017097007.1:0-38502 GCF_001412225.1 Nicrophorus vespilloides
ATCAATGAAATGTAAAAACACTGCTTTTTTCGAGCATTTTTTAAACTTTGAACACGAATTACAGCCAAACGGCTGAAACCACAGAAATATATCGATACTTGCTAGATTCCCCAAACATTCTGCTTTCATATGCATTTTTTGGATTAATTCTATATATTATAGTTTTCGAGTAAATCAATGAAATGTAAGAACACTGCTTTTTCAAGCATTTTTTCAAATTTGAACACGAATTACAGCCAAACGGATAAAACCACAGTAATATATCGATACTTGATAGATTCCCCAAACATTCAGCTTTAATATGCTTTAGCAGATATTTGGAAAATTGCTCACTGCTACTAATATTCGCGCCTCACAGTTTGGAAAACGCTGCCGTAGAGAGTAGTGTATATAGATTAGTTTCGTGGGAGAGAGGATAAGCAAGCAAATAAATGAAACAACAGCCTTTTCTTTTTGTTTGCAGCCTTGAATCGGAAATTAACGGAAGAGGAAAGGCCTTCCGTCTCTAATGAGCTGGAATCGAGTTTCAATGTAAACATCAATTAATTTTACCGTTCTCACTACGTAATTTATAATTCTGACCACCCCGCGATCGTTTTGTAATTCTCTGTTTAATTTGCGTGCTTCACGTCTTCTGTTTTTTCTTCTTTTGTTCACGACCACTCTTGCACTTTAATCGGGTGCTCCACTGCGGCGTTACGCAACTCGTGACGCAAACCTGCACACATTCGTGCATGCATAGCGTTGCAGTTGTGCAATGCCGTGCAGCTCTTTGCGAACGGTTGATAACCCAAATTCGATGGACGTTCGAGTCCATCCATCCATTCCCATTCCATTTGGGACTTCAATTCATCATCGTTGTCACCAATTATGTGTCACCTCACTAACACGGGCATTGATTTACGATTGTCTCATTACTTTTTCAATGCTACTTCGTTTTTGATTGATTGATGTCATTCATACCCTAACAACAATTCGATTGATTCCTTTTTTTCTTCTTAATCGTGATTCATTTGTTCTTCGAGTTAATTTTAACAATTTTATTAAACAATAATTAGTTTAATCTAATGTTATGGTGTTGTATTTTGTTGTGATTTTGATTCTTTTTTTCATGTATATAAAAACAATGCAATTAAATGTTACGTTTCAATGATTTAATGGCAAGAACTTGTTTCATCCAGAAATCTGTTAAGTGCTATTAATCGACGACAGCAATATTTGCTCTCTAGTTATTATCATCGAGACTGTTTTTATTTATTTTATTACTTAGTGCATCAAATTAACGAATAACCTTGGCACTTTTGTGAAGTAACCGTTTCGTACTCTCCGACACCTTCATGTGTTTTTTTCTTCTACTTCTTCTTCGCATTTGATTTGCTCAAATGCGCATGCAAACATAAAAATATAATAATTCTACATACTTTTTTTTTTAATTAATTAATTAATTTTCTTTTTCGTTTTGTGTGTTTGCAGTGCATGAAATCGTATGTAGAGTTCGAGGTGGCCGAAGGAGCGTACGATATTTCGTGTCCGGATGCCCAGTGTCCTTCCCAAGGAGTGCTCCAACAAGATGAGATTAAAAGACTGGCCGGCAACGAGCTTCTGGAGAAACACCTGAAATACAGACTTAACCGAGGTCAGCACTCTTTTTGATGTTTTGATGTTTTTCAAGCATAATGAAATCATCCAATTTAATAATTAGTTCAAATACATGGAGGTCGTGAGGATTTCTTGGAAAAGTACTTTACAAAAACTTTTTGTTTCGTTTTGCTGATGCGATCTTCATGGAAGACAATAGACGCTTCTAACTAATCTTGCTTCCGTTAGGCAGTGACTTTAATTGTGTTGTTCTTTTTGCAGAGGTTGAAATTGACAAGAGCCGGATGTGGTGTCCGCGCGCCGGCTGCGAAACCGTCTGCAATCTGTGCCCATCGAAACGGTGTCAGCCGCAGAGCGTGCATTGTCCGACGTGCACCGTGAATTTCTGCAGCAACTGTAAGCTGGAATGGCACGCCGGACTCACGTGCGAAGAGTACAACAAGCAACTGGCCAAGCAAGGACGAGTGAGTAGATTTTCGTTTCGTTTTTACCTCGAACCTAATTCGCGGTTTCGTAATTGGGCAACGCTTATGTGTGTGTGTATTATTTTTTAAGGGCGAAGAAGCTGGTATTCCTTTCGACTCCGACTTGATCAAATGCTGCCCCATGTGCAATGTTCCTATTGAAAAAGACGAAGGCTGTGCTCAAATGATGTGCAAACGGTGCAAACACGTTTTCTGCTGGTACTGTCTTGCCAGCCTCGATGTACGTATCAATTTCTTGCAATACATACATTTTTATTCTTTCTCTCAGTATTATTATGAAACTTGAAAATATACAATGTCGTAATGCTGGCTGAATTTCGGATTATAATAGTATTTGTTTTCTTTTTTAGGATGACTTCCTGCTAAGGCATTACGACAAAGGTCCTTGCAAGAACAAGCTGGGTCATTCGCGGGCGTCCGTGATCTGGCACAGGACCCAGGTGATCGGCATATTCGCCGGCTTCGGTATTCTGCTGCTCGTCGCATCGCCGCTCCTCCTGCTGGCCGCCCCCTGCATCGTGTGCTGCAAATGTCGCTTCTGCAACGCAGGCACCACCAAACTGGACAACGAAGAGGAACTGCCCGGCGAAGGTTCTTAATATACAGACCAGACACACAACCACCCAACCCACCTTTCCTGCTCCATCCTTTCGACTTACCGGACACACCCTTCTAGCGTAGCTGCTGCGGCTTCTTTCGTATTTAACAGAGAACGAGTAATAATCATCAATAAATAATCTAGTCTTCAATAGTGGCTACGTACACGTATAATATAAACATATAGATAATGTATAGGTACTATTGTACGTTGCAAAAAAACTTACGGATTCTTGTTTTGGTTTGGTGCGCGATTCGGTGGAGGAGGAAGAGAGAGAAGTGTGATGACGAGAAGTGATGAGTTTTGTGCATAGACGGAATCTGTGATAGAACTGTGATCGTTTCGCCGTCTGTGTCTTTACTCGAAACAACAGCAACAACAGAATACACATATATAGTATACTAGTTGAAATTCTCTTGTGATTTATCGAAAAAAAAAAAACATACGTTGTTCTTAAGTTAATGTTAAACAGATTATTTACTGCAGTTCTCTTCTTTTTTTTAACTAATCCATTCTGTTCGTGTCTATATCTTTTTTTTTTACTTATATTACATATAAACACATATATTTAGGTTTATTATTATTATTATTATTATTATTATTTCGGTGTGATAACACTTTGAGATGTAGTCGTAGTTTATGAGAAGTACTTAAAAATTTTAATATTTTCTTTTTTAATGAAATAATTATAGTACACGGAAATATATACACATGAACACACATACACACACACACAAAAATATTAATTAATTTTGACTGAAGGTAATTTTTGTTTTAATTTAATTTTTTTTTTTGTAGAAGGCCGAAAAGAAAGTTCTTGTATTTTCGTTTAGTTTTGATAAATTCTTTTGGTTTTCCCTTCTTCTAATCTCAACTAGTTAGTTATTTCGTTTTTATTTTATTTATTTAATTAATTACTGAAGTGCGTTAGGAAGTTGTATGATATTGTAAATTGATGATGAAACGGAAGGAGGAGGACTATGTTACTGGTATTTGTACAGAGACACGTTGTAAATGAAAATATATATTGTTACATTGTTTAAAAAATTTGGGTACTATGTACTTATATACAAAATATATTTAGTTCACATTATATAAACGCATTTTCGTATTCTTTTTCTATTCATAAATATGAACCTAAAACATCAGTTATTCATAACTTAGTTAATAGTAAATGAGATATCTAAATTAAGTAATTAAGCAAAAAAAAAGACTATATTTTGCTAATTAAAAATATTAAGCCCTCTTAATTTTTTTTTTTATGAGTAGGTTTAGATCTATATTTTAGCACCATCTTTCGGTCAACGCTCAAAGTCTATAGTTCAAGCATTTTGGCGCTGCTGTAACCTCTTTACTTTTTAATTTAGGCCTTAACACAATATACGTAATTACCAAAATGTGCCCTACAAATTTAGCTTTCTATTAATTACTCATAATACTTTGGTCATTTAATAATAAGGAAATTATGCATAAATGAAATCGATGTGAAAATACCATCTAGCGGTAAGAGCTGAACTACTCGAAATTTTTAGAATTTATAATTTTCTGATAGAAACTTTTTTAAAGTTTGATAGAGGAATAAAGAACATGAAGCAATTCCAAAAACAAGACAAATATTTAATAAGTTCGAATATTTATACAAAATCATTTCAACCAATTTCGTTTCAATCCGGCCGTGTGATCAAACAATGTAGGATTCTTGAATTCGCCTTTCATATCGAGAATGTAATGCAAATAATGGTTCTTAATTTTAAGTGGCAACTGTACAGGAGCAGCAGCCCTCATCTGTTTGCAGCTCACTTGATCCAAACCGACTGTCAATATCTTATTGTTTCCCATCGGAGTGTAAGTCACAAAAGAGATGTCCTTTCCTCCTTTTCGAAGCACCAAATATCTGACCGATCTCAGAGTGTACATCCATGTGATAACAAGAATGCCATAGCCTAGCAACAAAATGTAAATGTAGAAGTTATGTGATTCTTGTATAAGTGGTTTTACCTATGAAAAATGATAGAGCAGCTATTGTATTTTTATACTTGTTCTCGCCCAGATTGATCTTCCTCCACCAATCTGCATTTTCTTCAACTGGTACCGGTGCATCTTTCAAGTTCGTGTATGCAAATATGGACAAGTAGCCCCAAAACACGAACTGTGAAGCACCGAATAGATTGAGGACTTTGAAAAATCTGGGATTCTCGTATTTGAACAGTATCACATCCTTGGCCACATTCGTCTTCACATCCATATAAGACTTGCATTTCACCGGCTCGGTTTTGGTGAAACCCCTAGAAAATATCACAGGTCTACTCTTGAAAATGTTCACACACGAACTACTAATACTCCTTAATAAATAAGACATGTTTTAATTAACAACATTCACGACATCCTACAAAAATTACAACTTATTTTAGGTTATTCCAGTTATGTAATTTCGAAGCCTCCTTGCAATTAAGGTTGCGAGTCTTATCAAAACGTGTTTATTGTGTTGCCTAAAATTATTTATTGAACTAGTTTGTATATTGTAGAATCTCAGGATTGTCGCTCTTGTGATAAACCGAGCAATACACAATCTGCCTCGAGCAACGTTAAATCTTTATCGAATCCCAGAAATCTCGAGGACAGTTCCAAATCTTTAACCATAAGTCTGACTCTGGAACCTCTAACGAAATTGTCACCATTCTTCTTTGGTCTCGGACATACACAGTGGAACTTCCAACCAAAATCTATGTACAGATCATCTTCAACCACATGATAAACAGTTCCAGTTACTACTTTTCCCTCTGGGTCTCCCATCTTCAATGCAAGAAAACAACAACAACATTAGTATAATGCAGTATATTAAACAAACTGCAACTCACATCAATGAATTTGGAATTCCTCAGTAGACTGGAGAATGATTTAGGTGCTGCCTTCGGTTCCTCATTGATGTTTTCGAATTTTTCAAACGCCTTTGCATAACCTCCAACCTGCTCATTTTCCGTTTTGTTTGCATCCTGCGATCCTTCTGCGCTCGACAACAGTCTTACTGTTCCCAGCGAATAACGTCTCAACGGGTTTAATTTGGTCACACAATTCCTTATTACGGACATAGCTAATCTATGTTTACTTGTAGCTGTAGAACTCACCAACCTCACAATCAAACTTGAGTATGTAACCAAAGTTACACATTTCTCACCATGTCTTATCAGCGCTTCTAAACATTTCTGGTTAGATTTTTTTTTTAAACGTCCTTATCACAATCCAGTATATTATTTCTGTGTAATATAATAATAATAATATAAACAATATTGTGTTTTACGTGTTTGCGCTTAAAATTATTGAATTGTATAAATCTGTTTCTGAGCAGGAAACGAGTATCAGAAATTGTCTGCAACCGAGCAAATGCTATGTGCGTTTCGCATTTAATTCTAGTCAAGTGATTCATTTACATCTTTTACAAATAAAAGTAATTGTTTGGGCTGTAAACTTTCGAAAGTTTCGTGCAACATGTGTGCAGCGTTCACCGATGGTTTGTAAGTATCGACAACGTTGTCGATTGCATTTGTTTATAAACATGCATTTTACAAATTTACATTTAACATAAATTATTTGTTTCTATAGCAACGGAATCTTGAAGAAAAATGTGCTCTTTCATTACCAACGAAATAAAACAATAAGAAAATGATAATTATATCTTTAACATTAGATGCAAAAGATAATAGATATTCGTTGACAAATTTAGGATATTTCCCGAACTGTATACAACTGACATTATAATAGTATAAATAAAGCTACTGCATTTGAGGGCATTGTTCATTACGCTAATCAATGCACAATAGATGTAAGTAATTTTTATTTTTGTCTTAATAAAACTAATGCGATCGCACATTTATAACCAATGATACATTGCGTACGACCGGAAACAAGTTGATTAGTTATCGTGTTGTTGTTGTTAATAGCGAGCCTGGAAAACCGATATAATAATTGCATTGTACATTTCGTGCTTCTATTAGAAAGTTTAACAAACAGTTTGAAAAGTTCTCGGCGACATGTGTGCTGCGTTCGACAAACAACTGTAAGTATCGATCGACGTCAAGTCATCTAAGCTTATTGTCACTTAGCAACTGCATCGAATCGTATGTTTACAAACATATTGAAATTCCCATCGCATCTACATCATTATCATATTTCTCATTATTAGTAACGCATTCGAGATTGAATACAAGTTAGTAGTTTATTAAAAGTTACCTAAATTTATTTATTTGACAACTTCATATATGTCATGAAGACATTTGATACTCGGCTTTAAATGACACTCGACGTCAGATATTGAATGACAATTGATAAGAGAAATGCAATCCTTTCCAGAAAATTTGTAATCCTTCTCATTTCGTGATAAAATAATGCATATATTTTTCTTTTTACGAATGTACACATTAATAATATGCAATTCCATTTCGCGCTTGCAACAATTGAGTCATCCATTTAGTTTAATTGAAATGTTCGCTGCATCACCTCTAACAAGTCATCATCGCAATAGGCATTAGTTTACGATGTAGTTGTTATCACACAGGAAGACGGTAGCGTTTCTTTATTCGAATTACACAACGGATGCGCATTTTTTATTTAGTGTTTTCATGCAGTTCGCAGTTGTCGATATGTGTGCTTACTTCGTTGATGGAATGTACGTATCGTAAATATGTACGTTTTATAAATATCTAATTAAATTTAATAATTAAATTTAATAATTAATCATAACTATAAACTAATTTAGGTTTGGTTAGTCGGTGAATATCAACAAAAATTGAATTGTATTACGTACATAAAGATCAAAAATAGGGAAAATTCAAACGCACTATGTCAGTCTTTTATTTTTGTAGATGGCGCTTTCCCAAGTCTACGAAAGATATTTTTTTGTACATAAATAATCGTTTTAATTAAGTGCAGTTGATAATTAAGATAATAAGAGTAGTAAATTGCGTATCGTTTATAGTTTTCAAATAATCCTTTGCACATTAGTTCACTATTTCCGGTTTATCCGGAAGTCTAAAATTTGGCAGGTGTCAAAACTGTCATGGTTAAAAAAAAAAGATGTTGTGGTATTATTTAATATACATTAGGAACAAAGAGATTTTCGTATTGGCGCTTCGCTTGACCTGATCGTCCATTGGTCGATCCTTCACGCCCCCAAAGATATTGATGTTTTTGCAATTCTGCTGAAAATGCTTTAGACTTATTCATGAATGAGATGGTTAATTTTTGTTGCAGGTACAAATGTGGGATTGAATTTCTGGGATTGGACTACGTGAAGCGAATCTGCAGCTACCGTGGGGTTGGCGATGAGTTCGCCAGGCACGTGAGGAAGGTCCACGTCGACAGTTGGTTCACGTTGAACGATGGTCAGATCACGTTCCAATGGAAACTCCCGTACGTTGGAAACCGAATGAACATATGCGTCCTACATTCGGATAACAAGGACTACCTCTACAAAGTCCATTATCAGAAGGAATCGCAAAGTCTTCGTCACATCGTGGTTTGTTTGGATGACATCGAAGAGGAGCAGCAGCAGATCGACGAAGTCACGAATGTTAATGGAGGCAAACACATCGGGATCTGTCGAATAGTGAAGGCCTGCGATAAAAGCAGACATCTTCAGTGGAAGATTAATTTATCGCAAGAGTTGAGAATGAAATGATTATATGAATATTACGAAATATTATTATGTTGTTAAGTGAAAAAAAAAATTTGATATATTTATGATAATTAGGTTATGTTACAATTTATTTATTTCCTAGTAAAAACGATGCAACGATGATACACGTTTTTTTAAACAATAATTTTTATAATATTTATATAACAATGATTGTTTTGCTTGTTAAAAACAAATAATACGAAATGGTGACGGTTGGATGAAAAGATGGCGCTGCACATAAAGTTGCATAAAGTCTATACCGTGCACGCTCAATAATTGTATAAAGATAAGTTCTTTTATTAGTACAAGGTCATTGCAAAAAAAATATGACTTTAAGTGTTTAATTATTATGCGATCATCATTAATCATCGGAAGTATGGTTTTCTTCATTATCAACAGCAAAATAGAATATTGTATCAAGTTATGGGATTGCATCAGTTATTCCCAAACTTTGGTCTTCCAATGACTACTGACACATGTCAGAAACGATGACTGACGTTAATCGTTGATTCGTAAAGTTATTGAGAGGTGTCGTCGCGTTTTTGACGGTAGACATGCGCAATACCTTTCCGTCAACGCTTGCGCCATGGATGCTAGCGCCATCTGATCAAACCAGTAAAAACGCGCGGCATTAGGTAGTGAGCTTCTTGGGCCGTGTGTTTGTGTCTGCGTTCTTCCTGCGATTTTCCATCATATAACTACTTAATGTGCGAAACGCTGATATTACGAGTAATCCAATTTATTTGAGTCTACTACTACTACAGAATCATACAAGGTACGTTTCAATTATTTTAAGCGTATCCATATATAGAATGCAACAAAAAATTAGGTTCGCGCATGCGATCCTGATAAACGTTAATAACAATATTTTTATATCTAATTGATAAATTAACCTTTATAGGTTAAGTTATATTTTTTTTGATGTAACGGTTGTTCGTGTACACACAGGAAAAAAAAATCGGACGCGCATGCGCCTATCCTAATGACATTTCTACTGACAAATGTCATTCAACGTCAATATTTCAGAATTTTAATGCTTATTCAGCATAATTCGGTCAATTTATTTGCCAACAATGACATCAATCAAATATGATGGTTAGAATGACATTTTGTTTGTAACTATTTGTAAAATATTTTGGTTTTTAATGTTGTTAACAGTGTTCAGAGTAAGTAAATATAACAAATTCATGTTTTTTTCTTACGTTCATGTTTAAATATGCTAAATTGACACTCTTTTAAAAACCATTGAAAGTTACTTAATCCGATTAGCGTTTATCATGTAAGGTGTTTTCTTGGTTATAACTGCAACTGTCGCATTTTCTTAGATTACATTTTTTGTTTATTTAAAAAAAAAATATGTTTTTAATAGACTACAATATTAAAAAATTTCTACAATTGATAATTAATTCCGTTTATCCTACTGAAAAATATAAAATATTTCCTAAGTAATGAAAAAATTTTTTATGAAAAAATATCGTAAACTTTTCGAAGATAGTGCGTCAAACATATATTCAGGTTATATTAGTTCTTGCTTAAAATGGTTTCCAGTATTTAACACCTTATTCTGATAAGAGTAACATCCGAAGTGTAACATATCAAAAAAAGTGTTGCGTTAGCTTATTATTATCGTGTATTCGACCGTAACGTAGTAGTGCTCGTACAGATGGTTTTTTGTTTCTTCTTGTATATCAGTATGGGATCATGGTAGACACCTTGCATTGTTTTTACTCAATCGTTTGTTTCTTTTCTGTTATATATAGTTTATATACGAGAGAGCAATATTGATAAAAGATGGAAAGGACGAAGATAATTGAGAGTGGTGATTGCAATGCAAGCGAAAAAACTGGTTACGAGAATAAAGTGATAAAGAGAGATACGTTGATATTACCAATTAAGGAATATGTGAGAACGGATAGTGCAGACGTGATATTGAAAGCGACGACGGCATCGATCTGCGGCATCATGGAGGAACTGTTGAAGAGCAATAAGTTCGTGATAGTAGGTTTCGAGTTGATCACGATGTTCCTTGTGCAAACCTTCGATACGAGAGTCGAGCGAAAAGTGTTGATCGATACGCCCTTATGGTTGGTGGACAAAGACGTCGCCCAATGGTACAACAACTGTACGCGCAGCATTCTGGAGAACGTCAAGGATTACAAGGGAGGCGAATACTCTCAGGTATCCCAGATACACTTGAAAGTGTTCAACGAGATCAGCAAAACATCCTACCTTAATCTACCAACGGAGATCGAGGCGAAGGATGATGCCGTCTTGAACATACAGAACGTCAGGGATGAGGCCTGCTTCGCTTGGAGCATCATAGCGGGATTGTCACCGGCGTCGAATCTGTCGCGTTATCTAACAACCAGCTATCCTCATTACAAGGCCGTGCTGAAGATCCACGGTCTCCAGATGCCCATCAAAATTTCGGATATACCCCAGTTCGAGGTGCGGAACTACATGAGCATCAACGTTTTCGGCATCGATAGGAACGAAAAAATTCTGCAGCTCTACGTGACGAGAAAGAAAAGAAACGTCCACGTGAATCTACTACTTATCGAAGACAACAAGAAAACCAAATATCACTATTGCCTAATTAAACATTTCTCGCGACTGATGAACGAATCTCCGCTCGATGTGATTGAATGGTGTGACATGTGCATGACACCACAAGGTAGCAACGACCAACTCATGTCACATACGAAAAACAAATGTTCTGCACTATTCTCGGTCGACAATGGTAAGTTACTTTGGCATTAATAAGCGCTGCAACGAAAACTATCCTCGATAAACGTATCTAAAACATAAGAATTTTATACAATGCACATTCTCAATAACTAATGGTAGTAGCAAACTTGATGTCAAACTTATCAAGTATATCTACGAAAACGTTAATCATTTATTAGTGTTGCCTAGCGACAATGACATTTATTTTGTTATTTATTTTTAAGTAGTCGTGATTATATTTCGTAAAAGTTAGAGTTGTGTGCATCCTGTAGCAGAGATGATCTACATTGGTATGTGCGATTTTAAATATTACAAATTTAACCGAAAAGAAAATAGAGAAAACAGTTTCTTGCCGCTGATTGCTGATTGTCATATTTATTCCTTAATATTTTTGAACATACTCAGTATTGCCAATTGGAAAGTAAACAAAAAAATCAATGATCAAAACTGTCGTCATGGCACTCTCTGCTCAGACGTCGTATCCGACGATGTGCCGTTTCCCGATGCATTCGCCCACATAGAACCAGCAGAACACTTCCACGGTGACCAAAGTGTTAAGCCATGCCTCTCTAACTGGCGTCTCCTTCCACGATCCGCTCTTGAAGGATTTGATCCCCGCCGATACATCTTTCATTATCTTCGGAATATCTAACGGCGACGGCGGCACCAACTCCACCTTTGCGTATTTCAGGAAGAGCAGCAACTTCGGTTTTGCAACCACCCACAATTGATCCAGTTTCCCAGCGCTCATTGCACTAATAATTCAATCTAAAAACGACGACTTGCGATATAATAACACTTTTTGACAAGTTAACTTTTGTTTTTATGACGCGTCCCTTTTCATAACACGCCGACCTTGATACGCATTTAGTTATTATTATTATATTCATCATCAAAAATCATCAATTTTCAAGCGAAATAATTGATTTATTTTATACACAAAAGCAATCATTAGATTGTTTTTTACGTAAAGATTACTCGCGAAAGCGCCATCTCCTGTAGCAAGTGACAGTTGTTGGTGCCACGCCCGACAATCTAACGGCATTCCTGAACAATTGACCTGCTTTTATTCATCCTTTGGATATACCTAAGGCAACGAATTATTATACGTAAATTTTAAAAATGTCTGATCTAATGCCAATGCCAAAATTTGTTATTTTTGGTTTTGAACAGTCCAAAAGTCCAAAGCATCTGGTATGTAGGTAGATGTTTTTTCTTTCTCTTCTAATACCTAAACCTAGTGAGAGGAAACTATTTTTTTTTTTTGAAAGGGACACAAATTTGCGCTGCATGTACAATTTATCGATGTGTGCGCTGCGACACAAGCGAAGCAGACTTGTTTGCGCTTCGAAAATAGACTGTTCGTGGTGACCTTTGGATGTCCTTGAAGGATTGGACGATTTCATTCGTACGGATTCGGAGCGTTTGCATAGTTCATATTTCCAAAAAAACATCAAATGCCGTCACATTTAGAATTTTTTAATGAAAAAGAAACGAAAACCTAGGTTATTAGTATATTCTATAACATCCTCGAAGCATGAAATATTTCTACCATTTACAAAACGTATCATTTTTCTAGACTTTTATAGTTTACACATGACAGTACAGCATTTTTTGGTGGACGAAATGTACTTAGGTGCTTGAATTGTACCGACAAAAATGCACACGTCACATTGACATTACAGTAATTGACTAATGCCTATGGTCAGTATATTTTTTGTTTGTACTGAAAAATATTCGTGTTTAGAAAGTGCATCATTAGCAATAATTTAGAAGCGCAGTGTTGCTAGAGCGTTCAGCGCTCATGTGCCAAGTTTCCGATACGAAGGTATTACTTTGTGTGCTGCGGCTACTTGGGAAGGGAAGAAAGGAAAATACATGAAAATCCTGTTTGAGCACGTTGATCAAGACGGACAAATGGTACATCTCGCATGCGTCACCAAAATCGAAAAATTAGGATATTATTTTACTTAAAGTCCTTTTGTCGCGGCGTTATAATTTTTGCATTGATTACGTGATTATGTTATGAGGTCGTTGTCCTTGCGTTGCGCGACCTTGATATTTTCAGTGTAAATAATGCAAAAAACGGAGAAGAAAATTAGCGAAAATGACATTCCATTTCGATTACCAATATTGTTTCGTTATCAATTTTAATATTACTTTTGATCAATTTCATGGGATCGTTTAAAAATATTGCATCTATATTGACTAATATTTTCGTATCATATTGGTAATATATATGTTAATCAATTGCATTGCATTTGAATATTTTATAATTGACATTAGTAGTCTGTCATTAGTAATCAATATTTATATTATAATTACATAATACAAATAATTTATTAAGAAAGTAGCGTATGAAAAAAAAATAATAATTTAGCAGTCGCGGCCATCTTGTGATCGAATTCAAGTAGTCGTCTGAACGTGCACGAGAAACGTAGTTGCGCTGTTGCCGTCCACCTCTTGTGGTGTCCCCGTTATTTTACTCTCCACAGTTGCTCAGTTACACATTGGAACTTCCTTTAGAATTATCTCTTCCTTTGCGAAATCATTTTCCTAATGGCAAACACCATTAATTAACCTAAAAGCAGTGTTCGCCGGTAAGCATAACTACGTCACAAATAGGAAATGGAAATAAATTATATCAACCAATAACGGTTTCCCCACTATTTTTGACACTCCTAAGACTTCCTACTGTCATAATGACATTACGAAAATATTACAAAAATATTAAAAAGTTTTTTATTTTTAATAACACTTATTCATTTAATAATAATTATTCATTTAATGCAAAAAAAATTGATAACAAAATTTAACAATATCATCATAATGTCATATTAATTATTTTGTTGTTTTTTTTTCTTCTTCTATTGAATAGTGATTATCGATAACTATTTTCCGGTTTTTGTTCACTCTTCAGGCATAACCTCAAAAGTGTTCATGAACCCTGTTACGTCAACGTTCCGGCAAATTGTTGTTTTTTTTTTAAATATTATATAGAGGATCTTGTAAAGTAGATATTTTTAGAGATAATAATTGAAGGTTTATCCATTCTAGGTATCAAAATGCCGGTGGCCAATCCCGCTGCAGCGTTCGAAGATGATTCGGACGAAAATGTTAGTTTAGATTTGCACGTCTCTGATAACGACGAAGAAGGTATATACTATTCAGATGGTCAATTAATTGATGATCCCCTAATATCACGAAAATCAAAATTTCAGAAAAAATTAAAAACAATGACATAACAATGGAAAATGAGGACGAGATCTTAAATAAATTCGACGTTGCCGATGACGCCACGAAGCAGAAGTTGGACAAAGTCAATGGAACGATAGCGCGCAAAGATACAGAAACTGTGAATCAGATTGAACAAACGCTTAAAGATGCACTTAAATCTACGGATGTTATTGTATCGAATGGTGCCGAATGCAACGGCACAGAGTCGTCCAGTGTAAAAGAGGCTGTATCTGAATGCGTCAATAAGGAGGAAAAGAAATCTGACGATGTACAAGCAGTGAAGGAAAGTAGTAAAGATGAGGGAGAAAGTGAAGACTTTTTGTTAGTTCTGCAAGAAACTACATCTGATGCTGATGAAAATCACGACGAGGCATCAAACTCTGACGATGTTGAGGAGGATAGCGGTGAAAACAATGAAGCAGCTGAAGAAACTACTCATAACGAAGAGATGACGCAAACAGATGAAACCAAGGATGACCAAGCTGAGGAGGAAGATGCTATGGAAATTGAAGAACCACCCGATCACATCGACATCATCGAAGAAAACGTCAGGATGTCAGGGGAATCGGAGGCAGTTTCTGAGCGAAAAGAGAAAACGGACATGTTGATACTAGATGAAGCTGCGAAAAAAACTACTACTGATGACGATAATAAAGAAAACGAGAAAAACTCGACTGCTAAAGAGGGCGATGAACGAAAGAGCGTATTGGAATCAATTTTGACTACTTATTTAGTTAAAGGTACGTGCAATTCATATGATTTATATAATTTTAAACTATTTATGTATTGTAAACAGGTCGAAAGGAAACGACAACGAAGCCAAGCAAACGATTATTGGAAGAAGGCGAACAGGACACTTCTAAACGCGCGAAACTGGACACGGAAGCAAAGAGCATAGTGAAATTGACGAATTTCAAACGGTTTATGTTGGATAAAAAGATGACCGGTCTAACAAGGGATCAGTTGGAAGAGCTTTGCATACAGAAAATGTGCGAGTGCATTGTACAACGTAGCGAAATTGGAGAACTGAAGATGAAAATTAAAGCTCATGAGCAGGTCTTGGACAGCTTGAGAAAAGAGGCTGTGTTGCTCGGCAAACAGACTCGTGATCTTAACATCGTGCACCAAAAGGTCATACAGGATGTAAGCAAGATGCAAGAGAACCGCGACAAACCGTTGATCTTACCCAAGATCACTAGGTCAGTGGGATTGCAGGCGTACGTCCGAAACGAGGATACTCGAAAAACTAAGAAAATTCCAATCACAACTCCAGCAGCTACACTTATAACGAGAAGTCCGAAGGTCAACGGTTTGACACCTATAATCGCGAGATCGTCACCGATCAGCCGAGTAAGTTTCATCTCTTCTTCATTGTTTTTTAAACAAAGTAATAACTTTATGTTCTTAGCCTAATCCTCAGCAAAAGTCTGTAGCAACTACCTCTCCTAGGCAGCAGCAAAATGCGAAGAGCGCAACTCCGCAGACTCCGCCCATAATCGCAACTGGAACGCCCCAGCGAAACGATAAAGGCGTTATCGATCTCACCGACGAGGATGACAAAGCAAGAAATTTGCATCCCAGTATTCCAAATGGCACTAAAGTTAATATGATCAATCCACCTAATGGTCATAAATTCGTGGTTATGCCGAACGGACAACCCATGATGGTGAAACTTGGATCAATAAAACGTAAGCGCACCATTCAATGTGATGTGAGTTGTGATGTTATTAAGTATATATGTGATATTTGCAGCAAATTCAAATATCGTTATGCCCCAATCGTTATTGCGGCCTGGTCAAAATGGGATGACGAATGTTCCTAACAGCAGCAACAAAGTTGTCCGATCTTCTAATGTTCGCATCGGATCAACAGCTAACATCGGGTTGACCACTGGAAAGAGACAAACCGCTCCTGTTCAAGGCAACATTCGATCGTGGAATAATTATCAAGTTAACCAGAAGATCATCAGGCATCCAGCACCGCTACCCACTGGTCCCGATCAACCAGGAATTTATTCATCAAAGGCCGTGCCTCCAAAACCTCAGCTGATGCTGAACAAGACTCCTTGCGGTACGGGTATAGTGCTGTCATGGAAGATGCCATATAAACTGGAATTGTACGAGGAGATCGCCAGCTACCAGCTGTATGCATACCAGGAAACCAAGAGTGAACCTAAGACTGACAGTTGGGGTAAAATCGGCGACGTGAAAGCCTTGGAGCTTCCTATGGCCGTCACGTTAACACAATTCGCTGTTGGCAACCGATACTATTTCGCTGTGCGTGCTGTTGACGTTCTCACAAGGCATGGATCATTCAGTGAATATCAAACTATTTTATTGTGAGAATCTTATTTAATACTATAAAGTGTACAAAGTGAGAGAACTTGAAAGAGAGAGAGAGAGATGCAGATTTCATGTAAATGTAGAGTTTAATTTATTGTAAATGCCTGTGGCAAACATTCATTTTCAACTTGTCTTTATTTTAACAATCAACTATTTCCTTTTTATACCAATATAATATATATATGTTAAATCATATATATTGTTAATCAAATAAATTGTATTTTGTTTTACGTACACGTACACACACATATATGTATATATAAATATCTATAAATTATGTTAATTTGGTTTAAATAAATTTGATAAATGTAGACAGCAAAAGCATATTGCTTTTGCCGAAACTGCATAAAAAATATGTTTAACATCATGTAAAAAATAAAGCAATATAATCTAAGTTAGAGAAGAATAAGTATTTATTGTTTTTTGAGCTATTTTTGGTATAATAAAATTTATTATGTACATGCGGTTGTATAACATTGATTTGAATTTTGCTTGAACTAACCTAAAATCCTACTAAGCTACATACACAGTATTTCAATATGATTGTATTATCATATCTAAGACCAGTTTTTAGTTTAAGCGCTCGTCAAATTGTAAGTGTTTGAAGATTTTCATGTATATTACTATAATCAATATCGTTTTGATGATACAGGCAAGATTTACTTCCACCAATGTCTGTCCCAACGAATTCCAATTCAAATCAAATTACTCATCCGAAGAACAGCAAAAGATTCTGAGCATCATCAATGAATCGAATGCTGAAGAACTCTCGAGGTATGACATGTCTCAGGCAAGGATAAAGAATTTGGATATGTGGAGAACCAAGAATGGACCGTTCGTGACGCTCCACGAAATTCTAGAGGTCGAAGGTTTAGGTGAAAATGTATTGGATAAACTATGCAAGAGCATTATTTTCAATAGGAGCACCGACAAAGTCGTCAGCACAGCAAAGAACCGTAGACAAGTTCTGACTCCTCAGTTAGACTCACTATTAGCAAATGTGATTATAAACTGTTATGATATTTGAAACAAATTCAATAGTCGTACT
Source organism: Nicrophorus vespilloides (assembly GCF_001412225.1). Lineage (NCBI taxonomy): Eukaryota > Metazoa > Arthropoda > Insecta > Coleoptera > Silphidae > Nicrophorus > Nicrophorus vespilloides. The sequence continues at coordinate 17,708 of NW_017097007.1, forward strand.
ATTTACAGAGTTTGCAAGATGCAGTTGGAATCCATTTGGCGCCAACAGGTGTGAGTTGGTCAAAGATGGATAGAGGCTCAAATTTAGTACAATCTTGGAACTACATTGACTTTATGTCAGTTCCTAAGAAGTTAACTCCAACAGATATATTTCAAATGGTAAGTTTTTTTTTTTGAAAACTATATGATTTGCAAATCTAAGTTTTTTTGTCACACAGTCAGTTAGTATTTTAAATAAGCTGCCAATTGGAGAAGTGTATGTGATGGAGTCCTCACAATCTGCTGGACCTCAAAACAGCAATATGAAGCAAGCTCCAACTTATACTCAGCAAATTGAGCTAAGCTCAATGCTCTTGGCGCTTCTCAATACAAACAACAAACATGCCATCAATATGGGAACTCAGGAGAATCCTAGTTATGAAAACAATGTTTACTACCTAAGATCAAATCTACCTGCAAGGTATACCTTTAACATAAGTTTGTGTTAATCATAAATTAATTATGTGTTATCTGTTTGTAGAATGTTCAGGACCTTTGTGGGAAATGAAAGAGTCTCAACTACAGGCATTGTTAAACAACTTTTAGATAAAGATGATAGTTTGCCTTGTTCCACCGTAGAATTCCAGGATAATTTGAAGGAATATTATTTTAGCCAGTCCGCGTCTCGCAAGGATCTGCTAGGACAATCTCTGATGCTGGTTATAACTTTCATGAACTTGTGCATATACAGAAATCCAAACAGTTTAGCGGCTATTGCACCGGGACGTAGGTAAATTAAGCTAAATATAATTATATTGTACATATTGTTTAAATAATTTTAATGTTAATTTTCCATTATTACAAATAATTCATTCATAAATGGAAGTATTGAAATTTGATTAATTTATTTCTGCAACCTAACATAAACAAATGTTCGTTTGGTTGCGAAGTCAACTCATAACCTCTAAATAAGCAGTAAATAAAAGTTAGAGATAAAATTGTAAACATGGATAAAACGTTAACTTATTTAGCAGAGGTAGAGGCTGTAGCGCAAGAAATTATCCAACATAAAGAAGAAAAGTTACGACTTAGTAATAGTCGTAATAAGTTTAATGAAGCGTTGAGGTGTCTGCAAAAAACTGAGCATAGAACAACATTCCTGGACTTGGGACGAACCCTGTTGGAGTTCCCAAAGGATTTGGCCATGGATTTAATACAAAAAGGTAACTTTCAATTTGAGAAATGATGATTTTGCTATTGTTTATCTATATTGTAGATATCAAAGAGACTACTGATGAGATCGATAGATTGCACAGTGAGATAAGAAACAAGGCTGGTGTTTTGAGGGATCTGGAGCATGAAGAGAGAATAGTGGGCTTTGGATTAAAGCCATTAAGTGCTAAGGAAGCAAGTGCTTTAAGTAAAGCTATCAATTATTAGGAGAATAAAATTTATTGGACACTAAGTACATTTTCCACAACATTTCTTCAAACTTAAATCATCGGAAGGTTTATGGTTGGGAGTCCAAGGTCCCAGGCTGCCGTTAGCATAAAAGTCCATTGGATAACTGTTGTTGGTTTCTTTGGATACCCATGGGGCATTTCCCAAGCACACCGCTAATTCATATGGGGTCAGCAAGGCCTTGTCAAAGGCGTTTCCCCAATCAATGGAAAGACGTGGACAGGCGATTTGCACATACGCATCCAATTGGAACAGTTTCAATTTATCTGGAAAGATTTCTGACAACAGAATAACAGTGGTTGTTTTATTATGCTCCTTGAGTTTCTTCTGCAAGTTTTCCACAACTTTCACACTTCCTTGCCTTCCCAATGTTCCCATGACAACACCAAAATCTTTAGCATTCTTTGCAGATTCTATAGATTTAAGCCTGTTCCTTTGCATTTCTTCATGCTCGTAATACTCTTTTGTGAACTTTTTGTCATATGGATCATACCTGTATGCTTGTAATCTAGGATTTGCGATCATTGCTGCCTCCAAGTGAAACCTGCCATCCCCCAGATAGATGATCGCATCAACACAAGTCATAACAGGTGCAGTGCATCCAAGGATTTCACCAGGAGATAGCGGTTTAAATTGGGGTATCTTTGTGTGGTATCCTGCAGCATCCAACTCCTTGCTAACTGCCTGCAGTGTGGATATAAACTGGATCGTACTTACTAAACCCAATCTCGTTTTTGCATCAAAATTCAATTTGATTGTTTCTATTAAATGTAATGGGTCTATTTTGATGTCAACAAATACATAGAGCACCTTGAGTCCAGCTTTAGGATCCATTGGAACTAAACAGCTGTGTCCATAATGAATCAACAGTTGCACCCCCAATGCTTTAGCAGTGATATCATCGATGCAGCAAGCCCCATAAGTTACGTCACCCATGATCAGGCATTCGGCTCCAGTGAACTCCAAAATGATATCAGCTATTGTTGTTGAGTAGAGGAGCAGTCCTTCTGGCATTTGAAGAGCCACCATTGTCGCTTTCAATTCTTCGATGCGCCATAGCGTTTTGTAAATCTCAAAGTTGTAGTTGCTCGGGAGATCTTCAATGGCCCTTTGCAATTTAGGGTTCTTCAAGATGTGCTCCGGAATTTTATTCACTTTCGTGGCTCTCACCACTTTTCGCTGTGGTTTTGCCTTTATCACCACAGCTGTTTCTTCCATCGTAAATGTACAAATCGAGCAAATTGTATGAAACTACTGATAATACAAGAGTGCGGTTATGTTTATTGTCAAGCAGTTCAAATATTCTTTAGTAGATGGCGTAACGCAAACTAATTAGTTTCAGTTCAATCATTTCATATACAGGGTGTTCATATAAAATTTATATTATTATTTTTTTCCACATTTATCAACAATTTATTGAACATTATTTTTATTAAAAATAAGTTACTACCACAATTCGACAATATGATCCAAAAAAATAAGAGTTGCGTATTTCAAGCTGTATTTGATTTATTACGTATTTTGGCAAAGATAAAATGCAGCTGCTGCTGCGTTAGTATTTACGACCTAAATCGTATCCCCTCGATACTACTTGCAGCAGCTTTGCACACATCAATTATCAACCCTAAGAAGCATGCATGAGTCACCTTTTGAGAATGAGAGAATAACGAATAATCTCCCCCTTCATACTTGTTTGTTGTTGTTATGTGATTCAATCAAGTAAACAGAAATTTAAGCCAAAAAATGGCATAATGGTTATTATACATTTACAGTGTCGAAAGAACAGTTATTGTCTTTGTTCTATACAAAATTAATATAAAATATGAAAATGATAAGTTGTTATTTGATTTTGGAAGGTAAAAAATACGTTAAAATAAATGTGAGTTGGTGCAGTTTGTGATGGTATGGCGAGAGAGAGAGAAGTTGTAGTGCTGGTTTGTTTGTAGGGGTTGTTGGTTGGGTTTAAGAGAGGGAGAGTTTCGTTTGTGCTTGAACTTGAATGAAAAGCGTCGCGATGGCGATGATGGTGCAGAGGGTGCGAGTTGGAAGAGGCCGCGTGGGGTGGGAGTTTATTGATCGATGGTCGCGTATGGCGTGCGGAGTGTAAGAGAGCTCGTTCTAAGGGTTGGCGATATTATCGACTGGCTGGGTAGTCCCGCAGTGGAGCGGGCAAGTAAACACAGTGCAGTGCAGGAGACGAGCGTGTCTGCATCAGAAGCAAGGCCGACGACGAAGAAATCACAGAGGGAAGGATTGGATTGGAGATGTGGTGCTCATGAGGGTGCGCGTGTTCCCAGTGATTTTTGCATGATTCGCGTGTTGTCCTGATCGCAGAAGAGAATGTCCTCCATATCCGCCCAGGGGGTGGTGGAGCGAGCGTCCGCGGAGCTATCGAAACGCATCAATGGCCTCCGGGGCAGCAAGCATCATTCAGCCAAGGGCAGCGTCATGGAGAGGGTCACGAACGTCTTCTGCGGCAGCAGCAACAACCCGGTCACGGCTCCGGAGAAACCGTCCCGTTTGCTGCCTAGAGGTGGTGGAAACAGCACGTCCACGACGACGACGACGTCTTCTGCCACCTCAAAAGCTCTCAGCAGCCACGCGAGACAGAAGCAGCAAGCTGCAGTTTCGCGCTCCTTCCTCCAGGCCCATCTCACGTGGGATCAGCTGATGGCCGCCGACTGGTTCCTGATGAAGTTCTTCCTGTACTTCAATTCCAGCGAGCGGTGCGTGCTTGCGCAGGTGTGCTCGCTGTGGAGGGACGTTCTGTACCGGTCCCCCAGGTACTGGTCCGGTCTGGTGCCGGTCGTGCAGTGTCGTGAGCTCAGGAACTTTCAGCAGCCGGAGAGGGCCCGACTCTACGCCTCTTGGGTGTGTCGTGGCTTCCACACGCTCGGCCTCATGGCTGCTTCCGACGAGGATGCCCTCGATCTGGTCAGCTCGTTCCCGCTCGCCTCCAAACACGTGCACTCCCTCAGTCTCAAATGCTCCAGCATCACAGACAGAGGTTTAGAGACACTGCTGGATCATCTCCAGGTATACACTACTAAAATAATACTTTGTGCACTCACAGTTCATATGCATTTTGAAGAAAGAATATATTTACCTTTAAAATGCCAATACTAAACTGAAAAGAAATTATATATTTACAAAATATTATAGAATGAGGATTGTGATAATATTTCCAAATTTTAAAAAAGTGGATGCGCCAGGCAAATAAATTATTATTTTTTACATCATATTGATCAATCAACAACAAAAATGTTGTAATAGAAATAATTTTTACTGTACTGTTATAAAAATCAGTAAAGTCGCTAAAATCATCTCCAAATGGCAATAGCTAAATCCTAAATATTAATTACATTACAAATTAGTTACATAATACTAACATCAAAATTATTTCAACGGACATAAACTAAACATGTGTTCACATTCGATGCGCTGACATATGCTAGATCATCAATAATAATAATATACAATAAATATTGATTCTGAAACGTTTCCGTTCTGCACGTTTTATCGTAAACATTCGAGAGCCTCGCATTTGCTCGTTCGGCGGCGCGTAAACAATGCAGATTATCCAACAACAACGGCGTACACAAATTGCTACAAATGCATGCAGGTCAATATTTACACAGACAATGCACACAATTTCAATATCTCATACAATATTTATCACTATTCGAAGAATTCACTAGAAAATAATATAATCAGATATATTTAACGTAAATAAAATAAATTTGATATTTGCTTTATTGTATGAAAAGTTTTCATACTGAAATTGTCTAATTGTGTTTCATGTGTTACATTTATTCAGCCTTCGCCGCGTTACTAGCTAGATATGCAAAGACATGATGGAAATAAACTCTGAACATGTTTGATCGATATTGAATTAAAGTTACAACACGATACTATTGTAATAAGCGTTTTTTTCTGTCCTATTATTCAACGCTCTGTGTCTGTATTTTAAACGCTAACAAAACAAAAGTCTATACAAAAAAATTATAAATTAAGAGAATTTAATTTCAAATGAATAATGTTCGTTAGACATCCAAGAAGAGCATATAATTACAGTCGTCATTTTCATATGATGGCATCCATGAATAATGGATCGGGGAACTTCTCCAAGCATTGCATGTGAATTATTCTATCTGAATTGTAAATACAGCACAAAAAAAAAACTTAAACTCCACTTGCAATTGAATATCTGACCTAAAATCCAAAGTGCATTCAATAACAACGAAAACTTTTTTTAAAAAATGTATGAGGAAACAGAAAAAAGCTTCCACCATTCAATTCAAACTGAAACTAAATTAAAGCAAATGAATAAAATAAACTTTTGTTGCGTTCGGATATTCAAGTTTTCTTTTGTATTGTATTATGAGATAAAACCAAAACTATTGATTTTTGCTAATCTGAAAATAGAATCACCGGGAAATCTGCTCAATGCATCAACAACCTGAGGCGGTTTGAGAGATACTGCTTTTTTTTGCTACTATAAATTCGGTTCAGAAAGAACCGCTTCGTGTATCTGTTTCGGATCCCTCGAAGCAAGATTACAATCACAAAGGGAAAAACCGTTGCCCGGCGCATCCACATTTAATAACATTATAAATACAGGACACGAGATATTTTGCGGCGTATATTTTTTCCTTTTTCCCTTTGGCGCCGACGAATCAATAAAGAGGAAGCATAGTTCAAAGACACCTCTACTTTATGCATACACACACAGAGAGAGAGAGCGTTAAAATAATAAATTTAGCGTGAACGCTGATTAAATTCGACGCTAAAACTTTTGCCCTTAAGTGTCTCACTCTTTGCATATTTTACACGCGAAAAGTGGTCTCCCACAATTTAATCCGCGCCACGGCATCTTCACGCTCCCAGGCTTTATCTTTATGTAACCTAAATTCTATATTTTTTAAATTTATCTTTAAATACAACATTTAAATGATTATTATTCATATTCCTATAGGGAATGAATTTCATGTAAGTAGTTTATTGCATCGATCGTTCGTATGGATTCCCCAAATGTAATTCATTGATCGATATGAAGCCGGTAACAAATGACCCGCTTAACGTCGAGAGACCGACGGATTCATAAATTGTGCGGATTTAACGAGAAAATAGAGGGACGCAATATACGTAAACCATTAAATATTTCCTCACGCCGATCAAACGCCTGCTGGTGTTTGTGCATTTCTGCAGAGAAACACACGCAAACTTTTTATTTATGCATTTGACCCTCAAAGCGGAATTCCGAACAAATCAATAGTTTTCACGCATCGCAACTTTGCTTATTTTCCATTTCATCCACACGAAAAACCAACCATATTATTTTAAACTCTTTCAAATATATGGTATGGATTAAAAATCAACTTTTACTTTGCGCATTGTGGGATGTGCCTGCATTGATTTTCCCGGTTTCGCATCGTGAATGTTGCAGAATTATGTGTGCGGAAATGTCTTTGGCACAGTTATTCACTTGGCAAAGAGAGGAGAGGACGTCGAAAAGAACAAAAGGGCGGCAATGAATGCGGGGAGAGAGAGAGCGCGTCTTTGGCGCCGTTCCAGGCAGGCCAAACTTACACTTCAATTCGATAGCACACATTTCGCAAATTACTTACGGACACGTGCGATGTCTAACGAAGCCCCCGCATTCATTCGATCAACTGGCGAAGATCTAATTAGCGACGCTCCCTGCAGCAGCAGCAACAGCAGCAGGTTTCAAATTGAATTAGGAAAATAGGTGCACCGAGTTGCGTAACTTGATTTCGGTCGTCCTTTCAACGACAGCACCAGATTCTGAATGTGAATAAATTCAGTCAGATTTCATTTAACATTGCGCTTTAGGGAAAGTCGGTAATTTCAATAAAATCTAGTTTTCCACCTTTTGTCTGAAAAAGTAGGAGTAGGTTTCAATAGCAATTTGAAAATTGTTGATGTTGAAAACCTGTAATGATTAATATAGAAGAGAAAAATGTTCGTCGGGAAACTAATATGTTGATCTATGTGAGATTGAAAAATGAATAATTTTAAAAATCAAACCTTTGCTGTGCAGATGTGTGGCCTATTTCCGAGTGAAAGAAAAAACGAAGCAAGACTTTTCCGTTCATGTTTGAAATCAATATTCATTATGCTCGTCGTATGTTTGATGCGAAGAGGAAGAAGACCTGTTGATCGAATTCGTTTTATCCTTTGCAGTCGCTGTTCGAGCTGGAGTTGGCCGGGTGCAACGAGATCACAGAGACAGGACTGTGGGCGTGCCTGAATCCTCGGATCGTTTCGCTGACGCTGACGGACTGCATAAACGTGGCCGACGAGGCCGTGGGGGCGGTGGCTCAGCTGCTGCCCGCCCTCTACGAGTTCTCCCTACAGGCTTACCACGTCACGGACGCCGCTCTCTGCTACTTCTCGCCGAAGCAGAGCAACTCCCTGAACATCCTCCGCCTGCACTCCTGCTGGGAACTAACCAATCACGGCGTCGTCAATATCGGTAACTATCGTTTCTACTCGACTAACAACGAGCACTGCCGATATTGTTAAATCAAGGCAGTTAATGTCAGTATTCATTAGAAAATATATGTATATAAAAAAACGAAAATCAAAATAATTTGTAAATGGAAATCTGACCTTGCAAAATGTATCTAATTTCATTACGATTGCACGAATTTAGGAATATCGACGTTCTCGGTGCTTTTCTTTAGAATCACTCACACAAACACAATTCACTTGCAACAAGAGCGACCTACTAAAGTAACAATAAATAAATGGTGGTAATACCATGGCAACAGCAAACAAAAGTATTACGCAAACTTTCATGTGTCACTTTAATCGTTAGCACAATTTAAAAAAAAAACTAGGCTATCGATTGCGTCCCCCTTTGCAATTGGACATTTACAATTTGCCCTCCGATGCTATCATTAACTACTTCGCTCTTACAATTTGTGAAAATTGAAGTTTCATTGTCGAGACTAATTATTTTATTCGTTGAATTCACTTTGCAAGAATCGGCTCGATTTGTACAATTTCGATGTTATCGATTTTTAATTAACAATTATATATTGATTGTTTTCATTTTCAGTCCATTCTTTACCCAATTTGACGGTGCTCAGTCTGTCCGGTTGCAGCAAGATAACCGACGACGGCGTCGAGCTGATAGCCGAAAACCTGCAGAAGCTGCGATCCCTCGACCTCTCCTGGTGCCCCAGGATCACCGATGCTGCCTTGGAATACATAGCCTGCGATCTCAATCAACTCGAGGAGCTAACACTAGATAGGTAACACATTAAATCGTACGAAATCAATGGATGTATATATTAAATTCGGGATTTGTTTTGCAGATGCGTCCATGTGACCGATATTGGTGTGGGTTACATCTCGACGATGCTCTCCCTGTCGGCTCTATATCTGCGCTGGTGTTCGCAACTCAGGGATTTCGGTCTGCAACACCTATGCGGCATGCGAAATCTGCAGATCCTATCGTTGGCGGGTGTGTTAATTTAATCACATCTTAAGCATTCAGGAAATTAATGTATTCTCTTTCCAGGTTGTCCGCTCTTGACATCAAGTGGATTGTCCAGTCTCATACAGTTGAGGCACATGCGAGAACTGGAGCTCACCAATTGTCCGGGAGCTTCGAAAGAACTCTTCGACTACCTTCGGGAGCATCTGCCGCGGTGTCTCGTTATCGAATAATCGATTTGTATGGAGAAGATACGAGATGGGTTGCAAACCTTGATGTCCACTTCAGCATTACATAGGGAAAAAAACGTAATTCGAGCAAACTTTAGTCGAAGACGCTTACAACTCACCACGTAATTGTTCAAATGGAAGTAATGTGATGAGAATGTCAACCGGAGAAGCGTATATTTTTATAGAATAGTGAGAATATATCTAGGAGACGCAACCCAATCCGAAACGAAGACATTGTCCTCAGAGGTCATCAAAAAAGTAAATAAATAAAACCTCGAGCGCAAATCGCGTCTCGCGAATATCACCCGTCGATGTGCTAGTTTCGTGCAATAACTAATATCTTGGAATATTAACTTGTAAGTCCTTAAGAGAAACGTGGAGCGCGTATTTTTTATTTGTAAATGTACAATCGTGATTAGGTTCCCCCACCGTATTTCGTTCTCTTTCACTTATTCAAGATGTTTCTTTTCCTCTCTTTCTCTCCCCTTTTTTTAAATGTTTTATTTAAATTTGTAAATAATGTAAGAATATTTGAACGTTTTAAAATAATAATAAAAAAAAAAAAGAAATCAATATTGAAAAAGAACACAGGTGTTATTTAATAAGAAAAGACTGCTATATTTTTTAGTAACTAAGTTTCCGAACTTTACCAATCTGCAAATTTAACAAACCGCACTGTCGCTTCCACATTGTTATCTTATATACGCGTATAAACATACTTAAGTCTATTAAAGACCAACTAGATCCGAAAAAAAAACACAAAAAACAATTTGCCAATTACAAGAAATTCCGCTTCACACAAACAAAACGAAAACTATGCATAAATGCGGAGATTGGTAACTAACTACTAATAATTGATTGTTAGCAGTTTTTCTTTTTGTAAGAGAAATATAAATTTATTGATAATAAAATTAAGTAACTATTATATAAATATAATTAATACATACATAAAAACTAATTGTCCCACCAAGTCAGTAATCCCAATCCAGGCTCATTGATGCTCCCCTAAAAAACAAATCAATCAATCGATGTTACAAAAAATCAAAATAAACCAAACTCACCGTTATCAAATAGGGAATTTTATTTTCAGTTCCCTCAGAATTTTCCTGCTTGATGACCTGCGTGTTCGGTTGAGTGGGGCAGGTCTCCTTGAACGTTTCAGCTGTTACGCGAAACCTGACTGTTTCACCTGCGTCCATGAAGAGGTCATGTTTCTCCCCATCACCTAAATCGTACTCCCAAATCCAAGCCTGCTCGGTTTCATCAAACCGAGACGGATGTTGCAACGCGCTCGGGGGAATGATAATATCATCAAAGAAACCCATGGAAACTAAAAGTTGAGTTTTTAATAACATATACATTGTTAAACAATTGAAGCTTACCTTGTACTCCATCCTTTGTGCAGGACCGTATTTTACCCAAGAGTATTTCTTCTACGAACGGTCTGAAAACTATGTATCTGAAGGTTACTCTGGTGTGTGAAGCCCCATCTCCGGGGAATATAAATGAATCTTGCAATTTCGTTATATCGTGCAACGCTATGCACAGTCCAACATTTAAAACAACCTGAAATTAGTACTTTTTAATTGTTTTATACACAAATGTGTGAAAAGTACTTACTTTGTTTGCTAACTTCTTATCCAACTCACGTGCTATTACAGTATTTAACTTTAAATTGAATACGTCCGGTGGGATACGCGTAACATTTTCCATCTCTGCTAAAATATACATATTGAAATGTTTAAATTTCGATGTTTTTGTTGCTGAAAGTTGTTCCTTTCTAGGTTAAAATTTGAATGAAATGTGTACGCTCCTACTAAAAGATAATAAACGAAATGCTACATAAAATACCACTAGATGTCGGTATTTAGAAACTTCCAATAATTCAAAGAATTGTTAATAATTATTATATAAAAATATTTATTTAAAAAAATTAAATAGTTTAATAATTATATATTTAAATTAATCGAGTATCTGCAAATATTCCATTGAAACAGCGCCAAAACTGCTGAAGTATTAACTTGATAGTGCCATCTCGTCCATTACTTGAGAAGATTGTAGTTCATTCATAGTTGCGCTGTTTTACATTGTATTTACTTTTTGTAGCTAAAAGGTAAATATTTATTAATAATTATGTTATTCTATTAGATATTAATGAAAATATGATAAAATATTGGTTTAATAACGTAATTGCTAATGCTTAATTATTTATATATTCATTCAGAACTTTATGTTAGGAGGTAACCTCTAAACGTCAGATTCAAATTGAGATCTAGTTGGATCTGGTCATCATTGTGTCAGTTAAAAGTGGTAAAATGACATACGAGTATTAAAAAAATACAATCATGAGTTTAGTGCAAGAAGTGTTGTCCTCGTTCGAGGCAGCAAACATGGAAAAAGTAAACAATAATCTGCCAAAGCTTATATCAGAGTCGCTGTCGCTGAAAATGGAAACAGTCGCCTATCTGGAAGAAACATATAAAAACTACTTCAGCAGACAGGCCGTAATAAATAATCTGCAGACTAAATGCAACATACTCATCGAACAGCAAACTGAGCTCAAAGACAGCATTACAGTGGTTGTCAAAAAGGATGCTAACAAGGCAAAGTTGGAAGTGTTGGATTGCAGCAAGAAACAAGACGAGATCAACCTGAATTTAATGCTGTGTTCACATTTGTTGAGCATCTATAGCTGCATTTCAAAGATCACTAAATGTCAGTCCAACAAAGAGTATTTGAGGTGTGTGGAGGAACTAGAGATGAACGAGAGTAAGCTGTCTGAAATTAAACCTGAATATGATGAAATTGAACTGCTCACCAATCTATCGATGGAATTCACAGAGGTAAAAGTTAATTTGATTGAGAGACTCTGCGGAGTTGTAAATAATCATATACAATATTCAGTGAAGGATGTTGGGTCTGGTATAATGATGGCAACAATTAATATACGGGAAAGAAATGATGAGGTTGAAGAGGCTCTGAAAGCTTTGGCAAAGTTGGAGGAGAGGATAACACCATTGGATGATTTGATTTACTTCATATGGGAGCATATTTATAGTAAAATTGTTAACCATTCCACGGATCTGCAGATTGAGAAAAGTGATGAAGGGGGTGTACAGATCATTTTGAAATTTAACAGTGAACACAAGGATAGTTACAGTGATGTGTTCAAACAGATCATCAAAGTTTCTGAGTTGCTGGATAAGCATTTCAATTGTGAGATTAAGGAGAACATTACTATCCTGGATTACGTTGGGGAGGATATCAGGGATAATTTGTCTGAGTTGATTATTAAGTTTTGCTTGAATGATACTATCCCATCGAATGAGGAAGGCTTGAAAAAGTATAATGAGGTATGATTTTAGTTTGAATCAAAATTAAATATAATTTTTTTATTTACTTTTAAGGTGATTGCAGCCACTGAGTTGCTGCAGCAAAAGTTGATACAGACGCACATTTTCTTGCCTGAAACAAAGTCGATTTTGAAGCATGCCCAGAATATCGATGTTCATTTCATCAATAAGAAGTGTAAAGAATATTTATCGTCGGCTGTGGATCTTATGAAAGAGGATCTACACGATACCGTGCAAGTTGGTAAAGAGAGCGACGCGTTGGTAAATGATGAATTTCCGCAAAGTTCCGTATCGAAAAGTGTGCTGAAACTGGTCGACTTGGTGGAGAAGATCCTGATCAGCGCCAGTACAAGTTCGGAACTTTGCGCTGGACGTTTGTATACGACATGTAAAAACATCATTTACTTGTACGGTCCGGCGATCTGCGAGCATCACCATAAGCTGCTGAAAAGCATTCCGCAGCAGATCGCTATATTCTACAACAATTGTATGTATATGAATCACGAGTTCGGTCTGAAGAAGTGGAACGCTCTGCTGATGAAGTTGCCACCAAGCATAAGGTCTGCGCCGTTCGATCTGGGGCAGCACAGTTTGCAGTGCGTAGCTAACGATAAGTTCGAAGATTACGTGCAGGCGCAGATCGCGCAAATCGAGAAGACGGTAAATGAATCTGGTATTTTGGATCTGATGTTCCAACAGAAGATTGAAGTGTCGACGGAGAAAGCCGTCAGGCAGTGTCTGCGGCAGCTGGAGCTCCTCAAAACCGTATGGCAGAAGATCCTGAACTACTACATGTACAACAAAACGATCGGAGTGTTGCTGAACTCTCTGGCGAAGACAATCGTTACCTGCATCTTAACAGTACAGGATATCTCCGCTACCGGCTCCGAACAGCTGGTGGATATCCTGAAGGTGGTTCAGGCGAGGGGACCGAAGCTCTTCACGGAATCTGGAGAGATTCACATGTACGTGGACAGTTGGGACAAGCTCTACGAGATGGGGTTCGTTCTGAAGAGCAACATGCTGGATATTAACGACAGGTGGGCGGATGGTAAGGGCCCTTTGGCCCTTCATTTCACAGCAGATGAGATGAAGCATTTGATTAAAGCTCTGTTCGCGAACAGCGATATGAGGGCGAAGATGCTTGCCCAAATAAAGAAGTAATTAAGTGATAGGGCGTAGGGAGATTGTATGTTTGTTTATTGTAATAAAACAAAGAAAGTAATGGTTCACATGTATTTTTGTTTCTCTCTGAAAACATTTCGTATTAAGTATTAATTGTTTGTTTTCTTTTTTTCTTCCTCTCTTCCTTTTTTCAAATTGTTTTGCTGTTGCACACGTCGCTCCTTTTTTCTTCATATTACTTTCTTTTATATGGTAAAATAATTGATATCACAGAATAATATCTTACATTTTAAAATCCTTAAATAATTAATAATAGTAATAATAATAATGCAAAAATTACACAAGTAATTGGGAACTAAAAACAAGAAGTTAATCGTAATAGTTGTTAAGAAAACAGTTGAATCATCTTCCTAACTTGTAGTGTGTTTGTATGTGTGTCTTCGTGTATATAGTAAAGTAAAACAAAACGCAGCCGCAAAGAAAAAAAAAAACAAATACGCATAATATTCAGATGGCACTCACTTTTACACAACAAGAACAACAACATCAACAAAAGGAAACAGAAACACAAAACAAAATTAAATTAAAAAATATATATATAATATGGTAACTATGAAGTATAGCAATCATATATGACTAGTAAAAAAAAAATATTAACGGCAAAGAACGCATAGTACTTAATATTATTTTTCTTTTCGTGTTTTATTACATAGTATTTTGTATTTAAATTAAATTATGACTATCACTTAATCATATATATATTCATATTCATTTATTTTTTTATATATATATATAATATTTATATATTGCTCCTCTCTATCTTTATTTTTTTTTTAAACCTTCCACGGTTATCAGTTCGCAAGATAAAAAGTAAGTTTTACAAAATAAAATCCGTCCGTTCTTTGGTTTAACTTACGCCTATCTTGTTGGTGTATCTTTTTGTTTTCTTTTCATCTTTTATTACGAAAATATATAATATACTGTATATATATATTTTCATGTCTCCTCTTCATAAGAAAATAAATATGTCAAAAGCGAATCCGCGATTATTAACCGGAACAAACCTCGGAGTGCTCGTCCCATGCTGAAACCTGAAACAAACAAACAAACAAATAATAATTAGATTTATACTTTCATTGTACGTTTGGTCAGGTTATATCGCGCCAAACAATGCACGAAACTGAGGAAGCGACGTAGTAGGAACGTAATTATTACCTGGCAGTCTCTGCTGCAATACCATTGATTCCCGCAGCCGGCGCACACGAATTGAGCTGCTTTCTGGTTGCATCCCTGGCACTGGGGCACCTCATCCCCATTATCAGAATTGGTGTCCGCCCTATCGACGATTTCGCCGCTCTCGTCGATCACCAATCTGTCGACGCTGTCCTCTGCCTCTTCGTCCTCCTGAAAAACACGAAACAGTCAGTATGTACTGTCGGGCAGTCGCATTCGGGGACACAACCATTTGGTGCTTTCGCTTCGGCGATGACTCGTAATCATTTCCAACCGGCGTGATCGTAATCTCGTTCCTGGCCTGTACACGAAAACATTCAACATTTAAGCAACAACAAAAAAAAACACAAAGACTCGATGCGATCTGTTGCTTGCTCTATATAGATAATTTGCAGCACCACCAACATCATCATCATCATCATCTATTCAGTTACGCTCACCTTGTTCGTGCTAAGTATGTCCGATAGCGAAACCTTGGAAGCTTTGTTCCCGGGAGAGTATTGGTTCTGAGATGCTACGGAGCACTCGGGAGCAGTCAGCAGCCTCGCCAATGTCGGGCTAAATGTAGTCTTATTATCTGTTTTGTTGCTTTGAGCCTGAAAAATTGCACTTCTATGAATATAATTGCATTCCAATATAAATTGATGTTCGTTGTAGACATTTAGGATTAACAAAACTTACTTTAGTTAAAATGCCATGGAGTAAGGAGTTGGTGGGCGGAGTGGTCGTAGAAACAGGATGCACCGTGACTTCCGGGTAAGGAGGCGGAGGTTTCATAGTATTCTGCAGAAGTTCCTGTTTATCCGACTGCGACATCTTGGCGAAGTGCACCAGGATATCCTTGAAGGATGTGTTGTCCTGCGCGTCCGAGTTTGAGGAGCTCGACAGATCCGGGTTGGCCTGCAAACGGAAGGAAGGAAATGATGAGTTAAGAATGATTCGAATCATAAGTGTAAAACTAACGGCGTCCATAGCACTGAGTAACATGCCGATGTCGCTGTTGGAATCGATCGAGCTGTTGAGGTTCTGCCTGACCTGAGATCCGGAACCCAGGGCGACATTCGAGAAATTAATGATGCCGGTGTTGGATATTCTCGAGGAGCCGTCGCCGCTTCCGCCGTGGCCGTTCGATCGGATCCGCCGCCCCCGCCTTGGCACCGTTTCCGGATGTCTTTGTCTGTAATCGGCTATGATGGACTGCACGTCTCTCACGGGCCTCTGCTTGTTGCTGCCGCTGTTATTATTACTGTTGCCATTGTTGTTGTTGTTCCTCGCATCGTGACCGTTCATCTCGTAACTTCTCATCTTGTGGCGCAACTCTTGTCGCTTCTTCGGCATCAGCTGCTTGCTGCGCGACTCGCCGTTACCCCGGTCTTCCGGATCGGTTTCCGATATCTCCAGACCATTGCTGAGCAGGTACACTTGCTTCTGCCGCTGGATGCGCATCAGAAGTTCCTCCTTCATCTTCTTCACGGTCAGGATGTTGTTCCATTCGCGCTCCTTCTCCTTGGCCAAATCGCCGAGCTTCTGGATGTCCTGAAGTATCTGCTCGGTCTGCAGCTGCATCTGGTCCTCGTTCGTCACGTCCAGGCAATCGGTGAAATCGGAGAGGATCTTGTTGCGCAGCGTGAACTCCTGCTGCAATTCAGATTTCTGCTTCTTCGGTGGCGTCTCCTCCGGCTCCACGTTCTTCCGCTTCTGCGAGGTGTCGCATTTAGGGACGATCGGCTGATCCTCCTGCTTCACCTCGAACGAGTGAAAATCAAAGTCCTCCTGCACTTTGACGCTCGTCTCCGTCGGACTCTTCGGTTGTTCTTCGTCCGATTGGGTCTGCGCCTCCTCGGTGCGACCCTGCTCAGCGTGCCCCGGCGATGACGGCTGTTGCTGGGTGTCGCATCCTTCCTTCACGTCCTCCATTACGTGCATCTTGTTCAGGCTGCGGAGCAAAAGGAGAAAGGATTATAGCATGTATAAATACTTTGGCTTCGGGGACTTTGACCTTCCCAGGTGCAAGTCAAGTGAAGAGTAGCAGAGGCGGAGGGGTAGCAGCAGCAGCGTCTGGTAACCGTAACCGCCCGTCCGCCCGACCGACCGTTCAAGAACAAGTACAATGAGAATTTTAAGAAATTCTGGAATTGGAAACGAAAACTGTGTGTGTGTGTGAGAGAGAGAGAGCGCGCAGGAGGGGAACAAGAGCGGTGGCAGTGCGCTGTGCTTGCTCCGTGTGTTGTGTAATAAAAATAACTAATTTCACTAAATGCTAATTGGGTCGCGGCGTCGTAGCGAGTTCGTCGGGTCGTAGACCCTCGGGGTTGAACGACCTACTACTACTCCCCCGCCTCCCTCACGCGCACTCCCCCAAACCAACGACGACGACGACGATGGAGACGACTCTCAACTGGTGCGTCGCTCTTTTCTCTTCATTACTCACCTACGCACTACACACCATTTTAATACCAAGTGTGCATCGATTATTCCCATCGAATTATGTGAAACATAAAACTCAACATTCAAAAAAAAATTATATTAACGTTAACATTAATCGCGATAACGCTAAAACTCATTGAATAATTGAACTCACAACAGGAAAGGGAATTCATTAACTTATCCTCCACGAATTAGCAAATTAACAAGATCTAATTGACTGCAAATGCATTTACATAATTATAACATTTCCATCATCAGACAGAAGCAATGTTTAAACGTTACATAAATAAATAAAGAAATATTTAAAAAGAAATCTAGTTTTATGAGCAATCGTTCATTAGCTGATTAGCAATAGTGTAGAGGCAATAAATTGCGTTGTTAATTACGTTGTGGTAGATGGCAGATAATTGTTAATTTATAATTTCGCCGGCCGGCGTGAAACTTCAGCGGAATACATTATTATCTCAATGAAACTACTTACTCTGTTTCACTCCTCGGCTCGGATTTAATTGCTTATCTCGCGCGCATTCGCAATTAGCAACAAACCCGACAATAAAGACGATATTACATTATTATTATTATATTGGATTTACACTATGCCGCAGTTTGTTTACTTTGAAAGAGAGATTAATCATTTAAACTGGACTGAAGATTTGAAGAAAAACTTAGTTTATGCCCGATATTTGTATGAATATAAACCATGCGTGAAATTTATCGAACTCGTGATGGGAATAGTTTAATCGTGAATGAAGTAGTTAGTGTTACGCACGTTTTCGAATGTATTGAAAAATCATCGTCAACAAGTCCATATGAGAATTGTCAATTAGGTCTTTTGCTAACCGGAACAGCGGTGTTTGCGCACGTACGCGTACTTCCAAAATTTCTAATTCCAATTCGAAAGATACAATTATTTTAAAACTTAATTAGTATCAGAGTGTTATTCAACTTTGATGATAAATTGCTTCTAGAACAAGTTAGAGTAGTTAATTCACATAAACTTATCTTGCCTACACTCCATTTGTAATTATAGTATTGAAACGTAGCGCAGAACATTACAAATGCATTACTCCTCGATTATATTTAGTGGCGCTTCATTTGATGATTTCAATTCGGTTTAACTTTCACAATTATCAGATACAAACAAATGTAAACGCAATTGTGATTTCAACAGTTTACACTTTGCGTCGTCGTCCGTGCGTACGCAGATCCCATTATCGCTGATATCATTAAACGCAACTTGCAACGCTCATAATTAATTATGAATCGCTGAATATAGTAACCGTCACAAAATTGATGACAATCAGACTATTGCTTTGCTCTATATTTAATAAATATCTAAATATTATTATTGGAGGTAAGCGAACAGACAAGTCAAATTAGTTTTATCGAAAACAAAAACGGAATTCGTTTGATAAGTAAATGTATCTGTGTTACCGGAAACAGAAGAAGCGTATCCATTGATAAATCTACACTTGGAGGAGAGTTGACGTCCAATTTGTATTTAAAATATAAATGATGTTCATGAATATTTGTAAATCGTTTAGATTTGATGACGTTTTGTTATCTAATGTTGTCTATATTTACACCATTCTCATATTCTTTTAACATTTCTAGAACTAGAACACTATTTGTAAATAATTTTGTTGGTTGTCTTGCAAATGCAATTATCGCAAGTATCTGTGAAAGTAGTCATGCGTATCGTAAGGAAAGACAGTAGTTGGATGTTATTGAATTGAAAAGCGCGCTTATGATATATTTTCAGTGGATGATTAATATTCTATTCTTGTTGATGATCGCTGCGTCACGCTCTTATCAATGATTATTGGCCCCGTTGCTTCAGGTATGCAACGCATTGTTGAATGATGCTGATGAAGAGAGAGAGATGCTTACTCTTCGGGCATGCCTCCGCCACCGCCTGCGATGCTCTTCCGATTGGGAACCAGGCCGACGGCGAGGAGGACAGCGATGGCGCTGTCCTTGAGCTTGCTGACGTCCTGCTGCTCCCGTGGGCGTCCGCTGCCGGCGGGCAGATGCAGATCGGGCAGCGCCCCCTTCCTGAGGCGACATCTCGTCGGCAATCCGAGCACCTCGTTCTGGACGTCGCGTTCGTAGCACTCGGAGGTGAAGTGTCTGGAGCAGATGCGGGCCGTCGCGCAATTCTGCACGTGTCTTCCGCAGGCGCGGATCCAGTGCGCGCGCGTCCTCTCATCACCGGGAAACCGATGGTACCTGATGGAGCCTCCTTTCGTCTTCCGGTGCGTGTTGCTACACCCGGCCACCGCACATTGCGGCATCTTCAACTATAACACCCTTTACTATTTTCGAACTGAACGGATACCAACCAACGCGGTACTTGGTACTTGCACCTTCACTGCGTACTTAGACTGCGGCTACTATCTATAATCTACACGACACGATTCACAGTTTATCAATCGCGCAATCACTGCATCACCTCCTCCGACGTGTTCAACTCTCGCAACCCGTGCACCAACTTCTGGGAGGGAGGTCACGGCTCTTAATTAGTAAGACGTCCGGCGTCGAAATCGAAAGTGCTCCTCCTCTTTCCTCTACCTCTTCTACTCTTATCTCTCTCTCTTTACTATTGTAATTGGTATTGCTGCTGCTTCGCTTTCTGCCCGGATGGAAGATGGATGGATGTATGGTTGTTACTGGTAGTAGTGGGTTGAGCGTTTCCACCATCCGCCGTTGGGTGTTGGTGCAGTTCTGCGGCGAGTTCCGCTGATGCTGCTGCTGCCACCGCCGCCGCCGTTGCTGCATTAACCGCACCCCACCAGTTTTGAGCACCGGTGACGTAACCGGCGTCTGCACACTCACACATAAAACCAACCCTACTTTTCCACCCCGATGTGGCGGGCGGGCGGTCGTTCGTTCTGGCGTCTATCGATTTTCTTCCTCCTTTGCAGCAGTGAACGCGTGCACACGTTTCCATCCGCCGAAAGAACTCTTCGAGAAACTCTACAGTAACAACAACGACGCCCACCGTCGCAGATGGCAACAACCTTGCATGCACACCGCTCTCAGAATGGACAAACACTTGACGCTTGCTTTTCTCCTCCTTTTTTTTTTGGCGCACGTTTTTCGATTTGCGAATTTTGCTGTGGTTGCGCGATTTATGGCGCGCACCCTCCGGCGTCATCGAACAGCCCCCAACATATTACACTAAGCCCTCTCGCTCTCGCCCTCAACAAAAACCCGACCACTTCCCTCGTCCACTACGAAATTCGCATCTAACTAATTCATGACAAACACCAAATATTGATACTCTCTCGATCAGATATTGTTCGACGATCTTCTGCATCTTGAATCATCTTTTTATCAACTACTACTACTTATTCTAAATATAATTTCATCAAAGTTACACACACACAAGAACAAACAAAAATTAATTGAAAACTTTCCCCTTTCAGGTTTTGGAAACATGATGTAGCTTCATGTTTGATATAATTACTTCAAAATTGGGACTTTTTGATGTAAGAGCAATTTGAATACAGTTTTCGGCGTT
>NW_017097008.1:0-88560 GCF_001412225.1 Nicrophorus vespilloides
TATCGAAATGATAGATCACTAACGCTCATTTTTGTGCAGTATAAAATGAGTGACATTTATAGATTATTTCATTAGAATTATATAGATAATACATTTATCTGTAGCATCGTCCAAATCGTATAAATTTAATAGCGTCATGTTTATGAAATATCAATAATTATCATTTTTTTTACAAGCAATTAAATTTTACATGTATGACTGTATAAACTTTAGAAGACATTTTATATATTTCAACAAAAGCAATAATAAAATGCAAATAATTCGGAGTTTGGCGAATCGATATTTCCACAGAAAATTAATTTCGTTTTAATTAAGAGCTATTTGCGTTAATTAAGTTTAGCAGAATGCGTGTCACGAATTAAATGATATCCAGAGATCAAATGAAGATGTCTCTTTATAATTACGTGAGCTCTCTTAGAAGAAAACTAATATTCAAATTCATAATAAGCCTGTTAGTATTACCAAAAGCATCCTAATTAAAGCAAATTAATGTGTTTATTTACAGACAAATTTTATGAAAATTAATATTGTAAGTTGCATACTGAGGCTCCGATCAGTCCGGTTTCATTAGAGTCCGTTTTGAATGTTTCAAAACAAACTAACTTTTAATTGATCAAAAATAAATCTAAAAAAAAAAACAATTTTCGCTATTTTACATTTTCCTTTCCAAACAAATTTCAATCTTTCAATTCTGAATTTAATTAGAAGTTAAAATAATAATAAATAGTTTAGTTCGTGAAACAATCTGATAAATAATTTATATAAGCTACGATTAAAGTGTAAATATTGCCAGTTTTAAATAATTTTTAGATAAAATCTAATAAGAAATTAATAATTTATTTTTTGACGTAATCTAATTTTACATAATTTAAGTCATTATTTGTATTTTTTTTATTTGTTGGATAATTTAAAACAATTTGTTAGGTAAATTTTAGTAGCTTAATCTAGACTAATTTGAATATAAACGAGATAGTTTACAAGTTTAAACTTTAACAGTAAAGTTGTTTAAACTTGCTGAAGATTTAGTTCGATAATTAATGATGTCAAGCGTTGAGTAGAAAAAAAAACGTACATCAAAAAAGGTCCGCCTTTTTCATCCCCTTTTGTGTAACATTTCCGTGTATTTCTATTTAATTAAAACGTGTACTGTTTAAGTTATCCACAGTTATCAAGTGCATTTCTAATTATATTTGACGGACAAGAAACGTGGAGTGGCTCGTGTTTGTTTATGGAATTGAGTAAATCAAACTCGGAGCATCTTCATTCAGTCATCAAACAGATTTAGCATCTTCAGTCATCAAACAGAATTGTATCTTCTTAATAGCAATTGGATTAAAAATTAGTTTTTTGTTCGAATGTTATAATTACATTATTATCATGACACGTTAAAATGTAAATATTTTATATATTCAATGATGCTTTTATATTATGTAATATATACGTTACTTTTAAAGTGGAAATATGGTTCTACCATAAAAGTTACGACTTATTCCATTATTTTGTCATTTACATAAATATTTTAGTATTTTAATAATAATAACATTTATTGCAATTACATAAATAACTGAATACATGGAAGTACGATAAAACACACATTACGACAGCTGTGATTTCCAGATTTTGATGATCTATATAGCAATGTTTCTCAACATTTTTGTTTCGTGACCCAATTTATTTGCTTATAGTTGCACTGCGATCCTTTTGTTTATAACTTAAAAATTTAACTTTTTATAAAGCAAAGTGACAGCTGTCATTTCATGTAAGATAACAGCTGTCATTTCGTGTAAGATGACAGCTGTCATTTCGCGATATTGATATATCGTTTATGATTTATATAACTATTTGTTTGTAGTTGCACTGCGATACTATTATTTTTAACTTAAAATGTTTCTCAACATTTTTGTGTCGTGACCCAACTTATTTGCTTATAGTTGCACTGCGATCCTACTGTTTATAACTTAAAAATTTAACTTGTTTTAATGCAAAGTGACAGCTGTCATTTCATGCAAGATAACATCTGTCATTTCGTGTAAGATGACAGCTGTCATTTCGCAATTTTGATATATCGTTTATGATCTATATAGCAGTGTTTCTCAAACTTTTTATTGCACAACATATTTGTTTGTAGTTGCATTGCGATACTATTTTTAACTTAAAATTTAAGTTGCTTTAACGCAAGGTTACAGCTGTCATTTCGTGCAAGAAATCCAATCTACTATATTACACATTGTAAATCATCATGATTTTTGCATAATATGTCTTTAAAATTAATGAATTATAACAAAAATCCTAATCAATTGTTAGATGAAATAACGAAAGCTTCTGTCAACAGAGTACAATAATTGATGTAAAAGCGCTTTAATGAAATGCGACGTTGTTGGAATGAATGTTTCTTCACTTAAAATACTTGGTTGTAGAATTCCATAGACGATTAGTTTTAAAGGTTTGTTCGTTGGGATTGAACGAAGCCCCTGGACATTTATTAATTTGCTTACGTGTATAAAGTTCTCTAACGTGTATTATCTTTTATTTACTCAATAAAACCCAAGTAAAATAAACTGTCTGTCTGCGTGCGGTTCGATTATTTTTTATTCTATTTATTTCTCCTCCCGAACCGAACACAACCGACACACAAAGATATTGGCTTTTTATATGCAGCATAAATCACCGATGGCCGTGTTTTGTAAATCTATTTTCTCCACTTCGCTCAATTTCACATCAAACCGTTGGATATTCCGAAGCATAAGAAAGCGCGAGAGATGAGAAGAAGAAGAAATGAAAAACTCAACACCAGATATCATAATATTAACATTAATACTCGTAATCAAAATATAATAAACGTCAGCGGGATGGACTGTTTTATGCCGCATCTTGGCCCATAAACCTGTCCCAGATTCGAAGATATTACGCAGAGATCCATTACGGATTTATGAAAATATAAATATAAAATTGAAAACTAATTTTCATTGAACTCTATTTTAGAAGCGTGCGCGCAAATATTCATTTTGGAAAAATCGATTGATTTGAAATTGGTTGAATGGATTTATAAAATCGTTTCCTTCTTTACTATCGAATTGAATGTGTTGGCAGTGAAGCTAGAAATACTGCTGTTATCTAGATGTTAGGAATCGAAGTCCGTTTATTTTTTTTTGTTATTGGTTTTTTCATAGGTACAATGAAATCTGCGAGGACAACAGTTTTTATATAACTTTAGGAAAGCATTAAAAGCATGGCTGGAAGGAAACTTTATTTAGCAGCGAAAATTGAAAACAAACAAGTCGGAATTTACGATGCGCTAAAAAGCAAAGTACTCTTACACTTTTTCGACACTAACCGAATCCCAGATACCATATAATCCAAGCACACTATATAATCAACATACATGGCTATGTACTCAACGAAACGCTTCCAATAAATAAATCCGCTTATTTTCGGAGATAATAAAATCCAATTTTCCCGGAACCTTTAATCCCTACCAGATATGATTTAATTGCAAACAGTTACATTAGCCACTAACTATACGCTCCGTAGTTCATTTGATCGATGACGATGGTTTTTGCGCCATCTGCTAATCTCGCGTTGCGTAACTCTTCTTTTTTGCCAACGATACAAATTATTATCTTCGAAAATAAAATCATACGTTCCAAATTTTGTTTCAAGTATCTATCGATTTCCTTTGTTGTTGCTCCCTGCTTACGCACCTACAGACAGGTTTCGGTTTGGCGGCTTTACCGATAAATCCCCTTTGTCGTTCAAATTTATTTCAGCCCGAGAATTCTTATAGCGAACATTATACAAGAAAGTATAAGTCTCCTTCATTATAACGTTTTATAATCGTTTGAAACATTAAATATTGATCCCAGTAAATCATCGTTAAAATTCGTATTATAGCCAGGTAATATATAGTAACAAGCATTAATGACTGACAGCGAAGTAATTAATAAAATCGAGGGAATAATTAGTTAATGAGAAATTTAATTCAATAAGGGAGCGTTGCCGAATTTGGACCATCTATATATTTTTAAATTTTAAAAATAATTGAAAAATTGAAAGAAAAATTATGTTTAGGCAATAAACTAATTGAAAACATTGATATATCAAATCTACTTAGTTTCTTACAATGGACCACTAGCTTAATTTTAGATTAAAGTGGTCTTTATGTCAGATCTTTTTTCTTCTCAATTCATAAACAATATGGGTCAATTGATCTAATTAGTTTCTTACAATGGACCACCAGCTTTCTTAACTATTGTCTTTAGCACTTAGTTTCTTCTTATATTTTTGCACAAATACCAAAAAATACAACAATTTATTAAAATTATTGTAAAAGTAGTGCATTTACAATGCTCAGTTATTTCTTATTGAATCAAAATATAGAAATGTTAGTATAACCTTTACTTTTACTATAATTACATTCAGGGCAAAATTTATGTGTCTCTTTTTTATATATGCGCACGACCAGTCGATCAATCTACAAGATCGGTATTCAATGTCATTCTGAATCGTATCTTTTCGGCAATCCGTGGACGATCAACAAACAATCACGAACGGATTTCTCTCTGCTCTTAATACCATTTTGTTTACCAACAATTGCGACGTGCTTGCTAAATCCGATTGCCTTTGCAGCAAATCACTATACTCTGTAAATAACTTTGTAGAATCAACATATTACGATTAAAAGACTATTACATAAATCTTATATATAAATTTAGAAGATTCCATTTGATTGTAGATAAAATAGTCTTACGAATCTTTACTTTTTTAGCTTTTTAACTTGAGTTTGTAAATAATTATCGCACTATGCGAGGCATTGCTATAAAAGTCTTCCAAATCTAAATTACGTTTTGGAAGAGCTCTGAATTTAGAAATGTCGTTTATTAAAAAGAAATAAATTTACCGGTGACCGATTTATTCATTTAATTGCAATCATAAATTATATAAAATCCGAATGATTCACTCAAATTACGTACATAATATACAGCAGTCAAAGGATAACAAATGTGTTGCAAAAAAAAATGCAATTCATTCCATCAATTTGAATTGTTTTGTTTTTGAACGAATGTAAATAACGATTGTAATTTAGAATAAAATCAGTATTTGTATTAATCAGTAAAATGTTCAAATTTATTGTTGTTATTTATATGTTTATTGTTCATTATTATTATTATTGAAAAAATGGAAAATTGAATATTATTTATTGTGTATAATTTAATTTGATTTAGTTCATATTTTTTTTTTATAGATAAATCATTAAAAATGTAATCAATGGAGAACAAAGAGTTATTAATTTAATTGAATTTATTTAAACAATTATTTCGTTTCAAATAATCTCCATTTGTTAATTGAATTACATTTTACAATTAGTTACAATTAAAATATTTCTTCGTCATTAGTAAGCCTTGACAGAACTATGACAGATTTCACGTGACATTTAACATAAATAATAAATATGTATGAATGTCAAGTTACTATATATAGAAATATATAATCGTAATTCTAAATTATATACTATTAAACAAATGAACATCGACCGCGGCATTTCAGCCACAATTTACGTATAATGTCGTGTCTGTCTGAGCTTATAAAAAAGATTTCTGGAATCTTAGCTAAAATCAAGAAACAAATAGTCTGAGACTAATGAATAACAATTCGTTTTAGGAAACATAAACAATCTATTTCAAATTTGATTTACTATATTATAAGAAAATAATTTTATATTATAGAACAAACTTATTTTCTAATAATGTCAGTATTATGTCAGAGAATTTCAGTATTTCCTATTATTATTACGTAATATTTACATAGAGACTAATAAAAAGACAATCTGACAAAATCTGTTTTAGAAGATGTACAAAGTCTACAATTTATAACATTAACTTAAGTCTTTCATAGAATCTTAGTTAAGAACTTTTATGTTACATCCATCAGTCAAGTTCTGAAGTAACAGCTGTTGCTTTAGTTCAACTTCTGGAGTCGTAATTAAGCTAAGACTAATTAAAAACTGAAAGTTTTCTTTTCGTTTCCTGTTCATAGATCTTTCACAATCATTAACTCACAATTCTTTTGAGACTTTATTTATTATATATAGAATATTTTATTAAATACCATAATTTTTTATTATTTCACTTTAAGAAAATCATAATTTATGAATTAAACTTTGTAATGAATATGGATCAATTGCAACTAACATATGTATTTTCTATATGCATAAACGATGAATTGTAAATTTTGTAACTGAATATTTATTCAAAGCAAATAATGGTAAAGCTTCCTAAAATGTAAATCGATTATTGATTTACCAACAAATATATATTGTGTATCTCCATTACATCAGATAGGAAGCTACGAAACGACAATGCATTTATGTGGATGCGGCAAATTCATATATATTTTTTTGTTGTCCTCGAGATAGCGAAACGGGAATTGGGGAAAAAAGAACCGGGATTGCACCAAGTACACAATAAAACACATATAACCAATCATGTGACAAATATCTGTCGGTGCTTCTCCAGCGATACGCGATTATTGATGAATCAGATTTAAAGCTTTTCTGCAAATCACGTTTGTATTCTAGTCTTCCGAACTTTTCCATGAATTACATTATCACAGCCTACATTCTATGTAAACTGTATCTATTATCACTTAGGGATATTTTATTCATTTTTATAAGAATAAAAATGTTTACAATAGATTTTTTTCCTATAAGTCTTTAGTCCGGTTTCTATCAGTTTGTATTCACTATGAACAGGTCTGAAAATATCAAAATCAAAGAAAATGTTTCTTTCTTTATACAGTCAAGTCTATTTTAGTGAGGTTTATCAATTATTTAGTTCCTAGATTAAGAAATAGGAAAAGTTTTACAATAGAATATTCTTTCCACATTTTGTATTAAGTAGCGAATGGAAACTATAAAAAGGTAACCTTATTTTTATTTTTAGCTTAGAACATTACGATTTTTCTTAGAGCAGATGTAAATCGCAAATTTCGTTTTGTTTTTGTTGTATCATGTCGAAACATATAATTAATATACACGCTAATACTACGGGCATTGCATGTTTTACCTGAATATGAAACTATAACGTTTGTTCAGAATTTATATATTTCTTTTCTAATAATAAATATTAGTATGTTTTGAACGTGTATTCGTTCTATAAATAAACCAATCACGTTTAGTTGTATGTAATTAACATGATTTTCCTTTCAATATTTTCATAATATTATCAAAAGTAATTAGCTTAAAGCAAGAAAGGTCAACTATTCAATTCGTGCAATTATTAGTGCGCAATGCAATATAAATTATTAATACATTAATCTAACTTTGTACACGTTGTACGATCGTGTACTTTTCAATAACGTAAGCTCAACATTAGCAAACCTAATGACAGCATATAAAAATCTCTACTCTAATTTACGCAATTTTTTTTTACTTATTTTTATAATAAAATACGTGAGACTGAAGCAATAAAATATAAATAAAAACATTATATATAGTCACAAAAAATTACAGAACACAATGTGTTATAAATCAAAAGACGATAACGGCTTGTGNACCGATTCTAAGAAGCTTGAAAAGTGTTTTGCCGCAGAGAAACTATAAATGACTACAACGTCTCGTTTAAAAAAATCAAATAATTCGTGATGATAAATCACTTAATTCTTATTTTATTTAAAACTGCGGATATTTATTATATCACATCAAATGATTTATAAGTGAATAAAAAAAATGATATTAAAATATTCAGATTTTCTCGTTTAACTCTGAATACAAATATTTTTTTAATATTTAGTTTAATTAGACATTAGCAGTTCCAAATAATAACATTAATTTATTGAATACTTCTTTTTTGTTTGTTTATTTGATATAGCAAGATTGGAGCATTTAACTACAAAAATTCTGTTAGTAGAATGTAAATATTGCTTTATTACAATTGTATTATTTTATAACAATTTGGAAATAAATATATTTATTAAAATAGTTTTAGTTTCAAATGATAATTCTCCTAGTATTTATACTTAATTTGTTAACGAATAAACTTATTTTTAAAATATGTTTCAAAGTTTCCAAAAAAATTCAAGTAAACAAGATTATCAAATTAAAATATGATATGAAAATCTTAATTATTAATCATTTAATTAAATGAAATTGGTTAAAATTTTGTAATGATACATTTTTTTATAAGTATTCTTCGAAATCTTTGGAATTTAGAATCTGTTCAATAAGGCACGTAATCAAACTTTGAAATCAAGTTATGTGGGATATTACGGTTGTACGGATCTCATGTAATGGAGATTACTTCCTTCATAGAATGGTCGAATTGGCAGCGGTGGATCATCTATAATTAGTCAATTAATACTAATGGAGTTAACCAGGCTATTGATTTCATTAAAGAATTTCATGTTACAGCAGAATTTTGTGAAACACAGTTAGATTTCCTTATGAAGAAAATGTATTGGAAAATAAAACTTTAATTACGAAAAACCTGATTTTTTTTTAAACTAAAAATATATCAATTTATTAATCATGTTTTATTGATTGAAAAAACAGAGATTTTGTGCAACTTTGTTTGGGTACAATTGTAGATTTTCTTAGTATAAATCACTAATTTATTGTAAATATATTTAGTATTAACAACTTTGATATATAGAATTAAAGTAAATAAAAAAAGGAAAATTGTAGCTAATTGTGACTATTTCAATCCAATTTAAAATGCAATTTATGAAGTAGATGCATACATGTGACACAGATCGAAAGTAAACAAGCCCATATTTACAATTCAGGGCTTATAACAACAAATCCAGTTACTATTTCATCCGGATGGAGAATGAACAGAACGGTTTTTACAGTCGACATTTCGGCATCCTTCCAGACCCAAACAACAACAAAAAAAAAACAAATTTTCATCTCAATTATAATACACGGGCAATTGCGCCCAAAACGATTCATTGCCCATATAATAACAATAAATCCCGTTTATTCTCTTAGATATAAACTTGATGGCGACTTTTTGATCCCGCATCCGAAATTTATGATAAATTATTTCCACGTGGAGCAAGAAAGAAATGCGTATTCGTTGACCCTTTTCGCAGGCCCATCATATTTTTTTTTAAGTTGTTACACATACATCAGAAAAGTCCGATATTTCATGGTTGGTTTGGTGTCACGGGAAAAAGCAGAAGGCCAAGAAGAAGAAAAAAATTCACGAAGAAACATTATTTGTACGTGTCCATCACATTTATTGATGGATGTATATTCTGCAGGACGAAAAACGTTTCTTGCCGTTGGAAAGGTAATTTTGTGGAATGCGTCTCCTGTGGATGTCTGAAGCAACTACTGAATTATCGCATCCATTTGCAACTATTCCAGGTTTGCTTTTAGGCAAATTACAGTGGTAACCGGGTTAATTATCGTATTTCTTCTTTGCTTCACTGAGTCGTGATGTTGGTAATTACAGTCGCATTGTTTTACATTTTATTTTATAGTCAAATAAATATAGTACACTCTATGTAAATTCTAACTGGTATTAAGTTCAAAGCTGCCAAGTCAAAGTGACCCGTGCAAATATGATCCCTGCCTTTGGTCGTTGAAAGGATCTATTGTTGGAATTTCAGACGAAACCAATCCGCCTTCATTACATCCCTCTCCTTGAATTTGACCCTTCGATCATACACTCCATAAATTTTAATTCATTTTACTTGATCTCAGATAAAAAAAAACTGTCCTTCTTGCCAGACCCATACATATACGCGTATATAAAAAATAATGAAATGTTATAATCCATGTGGAACATTTTTTATCTTTTAAGTCTTTAGTAGTTTTTTTTGTATATTTAACACTTTTTAAATAACATTCTGTTATCAGAACCGTAAAATAATTTCTGAATATTTTTCATCTTTCTTACTTAAATAAAGTAATTAGAAACATAGTAATTTTATTATTATCCAATAGATTTTGTCCTAGAAATATATAATTAATCTAAATTTACAATACAGAAATGCAAAACATTTTGTGAATAACATTTGTACCAATTTCAATCATTTATATTATTTAATTAACTACTATAGATTAACTACAAAATCCGGACTTGCAGAAGCACGTTTAGGAAAATCAAAATAATTTCTGATATTGTAAGATATTCCAAGATATTGTAAGAACCGGGCTACATTGTTACATTTATTGTGTCTTTTAATTTCAATCTGAAACAATACGAGCATTCAATTCTCTGCCCAAAAAGGGCAACGACGTTGGTTTGTATAGTAATTTCGAGATGTTCGAAAGGATGTCTCTTTGCATGGCGACAAGGGCAAATAATAATACGGCAATTAACTCGCGTCGAGAACAAAAGCGTTCATTTCCTTTCACACTAAACCATTCTAAGAAATTGCATTAATTTAACAATACATATGCTTTGGTTCTCTTCTTAAATCAATCCCGTCGGTATACAAAACTTTGTAATCCAGTCACATATTTACTACATAGTTCTCAAGTAAATACGGTTAAAATTAAATTATAGTTAAACAACTTTTTATTTATTTATTATTATTTAGGTGATAAAATTTGTGAATTTTCTATCTGATAAAATGCAAAATTAAAGTACAGCGGCTTCGATTAGTCCGAATTCAGTATAATTTAGTTTGAAAATTTCAAAACAAACAAAATTTTAATTGAGCAAATTACACATTTTTTCTCTACATAAATTATCGTTTTTTTATCTCCTTTATATATGCGACTATGCGAGACATTAATTATATAGATTTAATTAATTACAATTATAATATTGACTTAATATATTATGTGCAAGTTCACTATTTAAATTGATCAATATTTTCAACGTGCTATCTACCATTAAAACGCAAATTTAAGAGAATATATGCGTTGATAAAGAATTTCACTAACGGAACTTTTCCTATAAATTTAACTTACACTCAACCTTTTTCTCGTCGATAAAACGCTGTTGAAACTTTCTGTCTATAACTACATCCATCGGCAGAAAATGCTATTTATTACCTTAGTTAAAGGTTAGTTTATATCAGTTTATCACATTACACTTTTTGATCTATAACATATAATAAAATATAAAATAATTTTTCTTATATAATTTCTAAAAATTTATTATGTGAACCGAATTTTATTCAAATTTAATTAGTATTAACCTGTTTTTACTTAAAATATGGAAAAAAGGCATTTTTTCAATTCTTAATCATTATTATGATTGTATGAAAATATGCCTTAATTGTATATTTGTTAATATTATAATAAATATTGTTATGTGTAATTAGTAAATTTCATATATAAACTGCACTAATGAAAATTTTATAAATAATCTTTATTATTTTTATTAAATTTGTTAATTATATGAAGAATAATTGAAAAAGTGATTTCAATTAAATTAAAGTTATATGTGAGATAATCAAATATGCTATGAATTTCGTAGTTGAAGTGAGACTTAAGTTGTTTAACATAAATAAATAAAAACATCTGTACCCTGAACTAAGGGGCTGAAATAAGATATTCAGAATAGCCATTCATAATTGAGTGCGTAGCCATCCTGGCGAGATGAAAAAAAGCTCTTTATATGGAGTAGGAATGTGAGACAAATGCATTGCTTCGAAGAAATATTGCGGAAGAAATAGGGTAAAAGAATAGGCATATATAAGGACGAGGAAATGCTTCTACTTATATCCAGTGCCATCTAATGTCTCTTTCATTTTCCTTTTATCACGTACAGTATATATTTCAACATCAAACGGCACTAATAGAATCTGAATAGAGGCATATCTGTGTACATATGGTCAGGATTTCAGCCGCATTGCGTACACATAGTATTAGCGACACTTTACAGTCCAAACATGCCAATAAAGTCATTATAATTCGTTCTACAGTTCCAATGGAAATTCCCATTAAAAGGGAATTTTAAACAGATTGCGGTTACATGTGTGTTTATTCCGAAAGTTTCAATCATTACAGTCACTTTTGTGAAATTATTATTATTTGAAATCTATGTAACATCAGGTACTTTATGTTAGAAAACTTTCAAAATGTATATAACATATATGCCGGAATCTCAATGTGAAAAAGCGGAAACAGTTTATAGAACAAACTTTGTGATCGATATAAACTTCAAGCACCTACATTCTTTTTATATTTTTTTTTATTATGAATATAATTTTTATATCTAAGAGAAACTGTAAACTATATAAATAGTTAATTTATAAGACGGATCAAGATAAATAATCTTTTGAAACCTTTAAAAGAATTTGAAAGAACAAAAGGTTTCTGACGTAAGTTATGTTCGTGACAGCAGATGCTCGTCTCTAAAAATTGCTTTTTAAAAAGAATATTGACATATGGTCCTTTTATAACGTAAACGACTGTCGAAAGAAAATGCTAAAGTAGAAAAAATGCACATTTATTCAAAAATCAATTGAGTCCGTCAGAGAAAAAAAAAGGGCTGAAAAAGAGCTGATCGTGATAAATGACCAAGATCATCAAGATACTCTCGTATATTTATTCAACAAGATGGTGATAACGAACTTATAGAAGAAGATTAATAAGATTGATGGACGAAGCAATTGAAATTCTGATAAAAAAAATCAAAGTTTTAACAATTTTTCTAATTCTATAAACTGATAAGAAAAAAAGCTTCTTATTAAAATCAATCATTGTTAAACTAAACTAAATTGAGCCAAATACAAAGAAATAATCTTTATATAATCAAATTAATTTTTGTTCTGTTTATTTGTATGTGGTTTTAAAGTCCTCGATTAGCGCCGTTTCAATCAGTTCCGCACTATTTGAAGTATTCATATATTTGTAATGATGTTGTAATGAATATAAATAAATAACTTATTACTCTGATAAAAGTAATTATGGGTAAAATACAGTAAATAAGTAATATTGTATATTACTTAATTTTGACCATTTTCTGTTATTACTGAAATTGACAACGAAAACCATCACTCTTTGTAATGATTTTCCGGCTACCACGTATTCTTCTTCACTCTGACAAATGTAAGTACTGAAAATTCAAAGGACTCAAATATAAAATAGAATTCCCACCCTCCCTAATGACGGAATACTTATGTGAACAGAGGAAGGAAGTATTCGACACGTACAATTTTTTACACTAATTTCGGTTAATATTTCAGCAGTCAAGAAAAAAAATGCATGGAAATTGCTGAGGTCATTACCTCACTGAAATACAACCATCATTTTCTAAGATAAGTTCACATGCTAAAATGCAGCGTAAATCGATTTGCTGCCAACCGCAACCCAAACATTACCGTAAAACTCTTACTTAATTATGTAAATAACTTTGGTTTGGAGCGAGGTAATAAATTTTTCCCGCTGAAATATGATGCACAGGCTTAACAATTTTGCGCCTCCCACGATTTAATTTACTCTTTCTTTTTTAAACTTTTCATTCAGTATTTCTTTCTTTTTTACCTCGAGATGCAGACAATAACTTCAATCATTAAAGGTTATTAATATTCAAAGAGGAAGAAAATAAAAACAAGTCGAGAATCTATAAGGACGTTTTAAATTAATTGCCTCCTATGTATTGTTTCTCTTCTGCGGAGTGATTTATTAATGGCATCAGTTTTGTAGAATTAATCATTCGGCTATTTAAGCAGAAAAAATGAACAATTTGGTGATCGCAACGCACTGGAAAACTATTACGGCTTTGCCCATCCATTTCAAAATGAAATAATTGCTTTACGCTGAAATAAACCAACGATTTAATTCCAAACAATTCCAAGATGATTTACATGTTATTACGCAATTATTGGCAATGTGTGCGTCCATACGAATATATTGGACAGCGCAACGTTTTTACCCACCGGAATAAACCGATTTATTGTCGCAATTCGCGTTTCGTTTTGTAAACCATTTTCATATAGTTTATAAATAGATTAAGGTATTTCCTTTCACCAAAAATATTTGTGTTTTCGTTTCGCGTAAATATTATAACCGAACCTGTTTGCGTTACGCAACTTTATTAACCATAACAATTTTTTGTTGCTCTTCTCTAAACAAAACAAACGCGCGAATAATATATTATTAGTTGTAAACTGATGAAACGGAATTATGTAATTATAGAGGAGACGCACACGTGGCAAGGATGCTGCAAGGTAATACTGGGAACGTATATATTTTAATGCAAACTGCTGTTTGCCTTGGACTTTCTGCTTCTATATTCAATGTATCATCCTTAGCATACTTCATTATAGAGTCTGAAAACGTGCAGCTATATTTTATGCCCTGTACCTTCTTGCAAATATTTCAGCTACGCAAAAGAAGATAATAAAAAACCTATTTATCTTTACAACTTGCTATACTTTCTTTTCTTTTCAGGACAAAAGTGTGGGGTCAAATATACGAGAATTTCTACGTGCATTTGACGTGTTTGTTTTACTACGCACTTTTATCCTGCGCGTTTTTGTTACAATCGACTCGTTCTTGAAATTTGCGCGCTTTTGTCGAGTCACCGATTTTATGTCTATAGTTTACATTCGATAAAAGCGCGAGTAATAGATATCACTTGGAAATCCACTCAGAATATACTTTTTTTTATCCAAATCCGCGATATTTATAGAAGAACGTTGTATGTGTCCTATTAGCAAAAGTTGTTATGAAAATGAATGTAAATGCTACATTTGAATTGTGCATGTATTAGCTTAAATTGACATCACATAAATTTGCATGTGAGCCCGGCGCATCCACATTTAAGCGCGGAAAATCCAAATGAATCCAATTTATTTTGTAATTGCGTCGAGCTCTGGAATATGAATGTCAATGATATTCAATTATCATATTAAGAGAACAAAAGGAGAAAAAAATATGCATCGTGTATGAAATAAAAGTGTATACTAATTTTGAAACACACGTTTTACGCTTAAATAGGACAAATAACTTCTTGAGATCTTGAAATTACATGTTAACATTTGAGGTTTGCTAGAGCCTGGAACGCTACGTGATGCGTCTGACTGATGCAATTTTCTTAACTAACTTTAGCGCAAATATTCCGTACATGTACTTCAACTTGGGATTTTAGGTTCAAGTCGCGCTACATCTTACAAATATTTCATTTTCTAGATAGAACAAATAATTAAAATAATTTAGTTAATAATGTTAACCCACCCGCTTAAAAATAGATTAATTAAATTCATTTATATAAGAATGTAAGAAGACAAAAAAATAAAGTGATTTCACATTTTAGTGATTTACTCGGAAACTGTAATAGAATTTATGGGTTCAAAAGATATGAAAGCTTGGTGTTTGAGGAATGTAGTGAGTATTCATACATTACTTTAGTTTCATCCATTTGGCTGTAATTTTGTTTAAAGTTAAAAGAAAATTAAAAATGAACACTCGAAAAAGTAGTGTTTTCAAGTTTTAGTGATTTTCTCTTGACCTATAACAGATTTAATAGATTTAAAATATGTATATGTTAAAAATACATTCTACAGAGAAATATAGAACTATATTACATTATTATCATTGTACTAACCTTCGATTTAAAGATCTGATTTGTACAGCTATTCCCCATTTAATCTTCACTAACAATTTTAGAAAGAATCCCTTGTGGCTCTGGTAGTTCCAGTAGAATTGATGAGGTTCGAATTATTCTGCTTTGCTGTTGTCAGTATATGTATACCAAACAGACTGTGATGACACAGTGGTAATTAGTTGCAATCATTGCACAGGCGAATTTGCAGAGGTTTTCACATCACATATAGTTTGATTCTATACTTTTTCCAATTTACACGACTATTTATTCAACAAACAAAGAATTATATTCTTTTCGCTCTTTTATTTCAAAAATATATAATTTATTGACATATTTTCATTTGAATTTTTATACATATGTCATTTATTATTACTGACAACTATGATTATAAATAAAATGGTTAAAAATAAAAAACTATACTGTAGATCAGTATCCTGGACTGTTTGAAACCGGACTATTCGAGGAACTAAATACATATAAAAATAAACTGTGTAAAGGAAACAAAATTATCATCATTTGTGTTTTTTCTGTTTACAATTTATTTTTATTTTCTTAATTAAAATTTAGTTTCTTTTCAAATTTTCATGTTAACATTTCGTCTAAAACGTTTAAGAAAACATTATAAACTCTGATAATTCAAATTGTTTTGCTTAAAATTATTTTGTCGATTTGTCATCTATGAGAAAAAAAAAACTAAATTCAAATCATAATGAATCTTCGATACAGAAATTGGCTTTGAATTGTGATTGAAAGCATTTACGTTTAACAATAAGTTTAATTGAGCCGTAGCCGTTTTATTGCCTCCCACGCTTTTTAATCAATTTTCCGTTTTATATTTCATCGTTCTCCGCCGAAATAGAATTTAAATTAAAAATCGTCCATTAACGCGCAAACCGCTAACAAAAAGTAAACCATTTCGCAATCATTTTTTTGTTTCTCTTCGCAAATAAAGAGGAATTACATTCCGTTACACATACAACTCCAACGCTTTAATCACATTAATTGCTACCGGCTTTAATTCGAGGGTAAACTTCACCCTTTTTCCTCTTAGTTGATAAATGGTAATTCTTGGCTACTACTCTTAACTTTTTTTCTACGCTCTTTGCTATTTCAACACCCAAAAAAAGTACGTACGTGCTTAGTCCTTTGGAAACGCGTTGGTGGCAATTAATCGTGCGAAAAAAAATATATATGAAGAAAGAATAAAAAAAAAACTTTCGTGCACTGTGTGTGTTCTTCTTAGTGATGCTCTACGCGACCGGTATAAATCTTCCTGCGGGAATTTTATCATTTCTAACCCTCCTCTTTGCGGTATTGTTATAGTTGAGAAAGTGTTCTCATATTCCCCTTACGAAACCCATAATGTATTCAACTGGAACCTCGTAGCAAAAAGCCGTAAACATCAAAGACATTCCTTATTTTACATAATTACTATTACATGAACTAACTAATCTTATGGTAAATTTTATTGATATTTTACAGCTAATAATGAAGTAGTTACTATACTAATAAGAGATTTCACCTATTTTATGAGTGTTAATTATTACTTTAATTATTCAACATTTTATTTTATGGACACCCATTTTATTCTTTCCTCCCCATGCGTTGTTTAACTTTCCAATTCAATATAAATCAATTACCATAAGAATATTATTGATTTATATAAAAATAATCGTATTATATGATTCACATAGTATGGGTAATCAGTTCTGACAATATTCCGCATTGATTCAAACCGGACTAATCGAATAACTATATACAGCAATGCATATTGCAGCCAAAATCCCGCACTGTTAGAAATTGGACTAATCGAGAACTTTAACACTGCATAAAAATAAACAACAAAAAATATACTTAATATTGAATTTATTTTCTATTTCGCTCAATTAAATTTTTGATTATTTTGAAATTTTCAAATCGTACTACAAATGAAACCGGAGTGATTGAAGCCAGATTATGCAGAAATATATAATACAATAACAATATGAAAGGGATGTCTAATTTTGACTATGAATGTAGTAGAATTCCGGGGAAAACAGGAAATTATAATCTTACAAAACCCATTTAGTATTTACGTTTTTCTATAGTTAATGCCAAATCTTATATACTAATATTGTATAAATCACTAGTTTAAACTGAAATACAATTCGTTTATGTTTTATTTGATGCTTTTGCATGGTTCGCATTATTCTAGAATGTTTCCATATTATTTCTAATAAATGGATGGCAACAAACTGCGGCTACAAGATAAATCTCAATTTATACCAACTTTAACATAGTGCGCATTGTAGCAGTTCATATATCACTTCAGTTTTATTCTACTCTATACATAGCTTTTGCATATTTCTTACTACAACATTTATAATAGTTTTGCATTTTTTTTAATTAATATAAAAACTATCGTTCTTTTAATCAAAGTATATTTTAATTAATTACAAAATGTTAATTACCTAGCAACAATTTAAAATAATAATAATTAATGATACTAGACTCAAAATTTCATAATCTAAATAATTATAAGTAAAAACTATCGTTTAATTAACAAAAGTATATCTGTATATATTTCAATTAATTTTAGTATGTTCATTAATTATCAATAATCACAGTTTTAAGATAATGATAATGAATGCAACGAAAGCGTCCATATTATGAAAGGAAGATGAACGATGTTGCGACACATACACAACTTGTTTTTCGCATATTCCTAGCTTAAAGCAACCGATTATTTTATGGATTTTCTCTTAACCTACTAGTTTTTACGTTGCACATAACCACTTTATCATG
The DNA here is from genome assembly GCF_001412225.1 of Nicrophorus vespilloides. Taxonomy (NCBI): domain Eukaryota; kingdom Metazoa; phylum Arthropoda; class Insecta; order Coleoptera; family Silphidae; genus Nicrophorus; species Nicrophorus vespilloides. Next base: position 18,294 of record NW_017097008.1, read on the forward strand.
GTACCTTCCTCTCTTCAGAACATCCCCCTATACTCTTCATTCACTGCTTATTACAACACTCATCTTGTTAGCTGTGAAAATCTTTTACTCTCGGTATTTCAGTATATACATTTTCTTTCCGCTATTGCCTTTCAATTTCTTTCATTATTTTCCTCAATTGACTCTTCAATCATTTCTACTTTCTTCATTTATTATCTTCATCATAAAGAAACACATCTGAAGATTCATTTCCATTTTCTAATCTTTATCTCAGTTACAACCTAATTTCCTTAAGATTGTTTATATTTATTCATTTTTTTTTCAATTCCTTCAATTTCAAGTAATACAAGCATATATACTTAATCATTTATATTTTCAAAGAATGTATCAAAAATTAGATATACAGTATGACTCGGTTAACGTAACCTCTGATAACAAAGTTTTGATATAACAAAGTCCGCAATTTCAAGGCTTATATAACATAAAATATTTCAAAACCGATTTTGAAGATAAAGCTATTTTGTCGATAGACAATTCTCTGGTACATTTTAGTTATTTTAACACATATAGACATACAAGAAAAGTTTATAAGCAATTGTTAAATGAAAGAGTTAAAAAAGGCACAAACATTCAACTTATGGATTCATATTTGGAAATGTGATTTCGCTTTGTATTTAATTATTTACTGAAACTTTTCTATGGTTTGCTTAACGGAATATATCTATTGTTTTCCAATAAGCAAACATCAATTTATTTTCAGAAAATTTCTATATTTTGCTGTCTATAAGTTTTTAAAAGTATTCAACTAATGTTTTCAATAATTTAATACTGTCAAATTTAAATATTAAACAAAATTCTATACCTTTCAATATTTTTGCATAACAAAGTTTCAGCTCGTTATGTTTCATCTACCCTATCTGTTAACAAGATACGGAGATAGATAAAACGTTATCGATCTGGCTCTGATTGCCCGGAAGCCCAGTATGATCACTAGATTTTATCTGGGGTGTTATTTAAGAGGGGTTGAAACCTAATGCAAAAGATGTTCAAGCCATTCTTGAACTGAAGAATGCAATATCAGCAATGATTGCAGCTATCTCAGCGCAGAATTCATGAGTTTTTCTTTTATATATAACATAATACAATCTGCTGTTGAAGAATACGAAAGCATCTCAAACGTTAGGTAAGTCTATTATGAAAAAAATGTTATTGTATACATGAATTCAAACTATTACACATAGAATAACAGATGGTAATTATTTTACTAATTAATTTATCGTTAATGTTTTGCTATCCATCCAAATTGAAATTACTATTATTTGCATGAAGTGTCAATTAAGCAATTATTGAGCCATTAGTTTAATTAATTTACAAAATATTTCTGAAGCTTGTCATTACACTGAAATTAATGTGCATTGAAACAATTAATTTCTGGTTGCAATATTGATTGTCGCAGATAATTTTAACAGTAAAATAACGTATGTGGGCTCTATTTCCAATTGATTATGATTTACCATTTAGTACATAGTTTCAATCAAGAATGATGCCTAAAATAGCAAGATTCAATCAGATCTGATCAATAGAATTATTTTATGCATTCTCAATCACAAATGTCCACCTTTTTATAATAAAAATATGCTACTTATTTTGTTGATAAATTTGTAGTAAAAATTGTATTATTCATTGAAAATGATTATGCAATAACCAATGGATTGAATTTCAGTCTCATTTATTCCACTGCTGAAAAGTTTTTATCAGCGAGCGTGACTGAAATAAGGTACAAGCTTTCATAGTACATCCTTGCACTCCATGGACCAATTCGAGTGTACGAGACAGGATCCCCGAGCAACTTAATTGCCTATTGTCTGTCCACCTCCATTGTACTTTTATTTTATATTTTCAATTTCAACTCTTTCCATCTCAATACGAGCATGTGCCCGAAATATAAAACTTGAGAGGAAGTTTGGCGTTGGGATGAAAAGAGTGAAAATAAAAAGGAAGAAGAAAGTTCCTGATCGAGTTAACGCAATTTAAACACCCCCTAACCGACTTATGGTGATTAGTTCCGGATGGGACCGACGAAATGGATCCAGTTAGTGAAATAGTAGTGATGGTAGTTTCACAAGAAAACTTGCGCAGTCGTGATTAAGTTTAATCTTAACGTTTGGTTTGAACGTAAAGGGGATTAAAATTAATTAGACGAGACAAAGATGATTTCGCAAGTTCGTTCGCATCATTTCGAAACGATGATGAATGATGATTGATACGTACGCAACATCCTTCCATTTCTTTATATTAAAAAAAAATATATATAAAGAGTGATGATATAAGAAAAGGGATGAAATGCGTGAGTGCGAATCATGGTAAGGTGAAGAAGATTGGATTGGGGAATCTGCTGGGGGAAAATTGAAATGGGTGCCATATTTCCATTTCCGGTTCATTGCGCTACTGTTATTGCTTTCATAAAGTAACTAAAGTTCTAAATGAAAACTGTAAATCGAAACCCGCTGGAAGCCGAACATTGTTACCTTTCACCCAAAACATCCCTTGCTTTATTACTCACTGTTTAATTACTTTGGTTGCAAATCATTACCAGAATCCTGTAGTTCCATTTCACTATCGCTATTTGAATGACCAATGTCCCCATATTCTCTTTTTATTCAGTGGTCGCACGTCTGAATGGATAAATTTCCTTAGGGCTGTGAGGGTTCAAACTCCGGGCTTTTTGCTATTCACCAAAGGATCACTGAAGAGAGACACTTGTGGTCGCCAGCGGTCCTCGACCGAATCAATATATTCTACTGGTTTCTTGTGTCCGATCTAATTACAACCCTCTAGATTTCAAACATCAGACACTAAGATTAATTTCAATGTTATTGGATTTATTTCGGACCACAAAGATTTAAATGTATTACAGTTTGTATATTTTACTAGTAGAAAACTCGCTTTATCTCATGCGATAAAACTATTTACATTTCATTATGAGTATCGTACAACGTCACGCAGATTGATAGCATCATTGAAATGGATTTACATAACAACCCACATTTCTGCTACGAATTTATCGTTTTTTTATATATATATATATAATATAGTTATTAAAGCTTAACTTATAGAGTTATAAAATAACATAATTTCTATTTTAAAATATTTTTATAAAAGACGTACGTACAGTATAATTTAAATAATTATTTAAAATCTACAGTTTCGTAAAAAAACTTACATTTTTCAGGCAGGAATACTTTTAATTTTCTCTTCGTTTTCATTATATTGTACTAGAAATGAAGTTTTCTATTTTTTTCACTGAAAATCAATTATCAATTTATTTCTGCTCCTGTGGCCAAATATCTAATTAAAATTATACATTGAATATACTATAGTTTTCAAGTTTTAAATTGTAAAAATCTTCCGAAAATCCGTGAGATACAAAACATAGTCACAATAAAGTCACTTAAAAGCATTTATATAAATATCAAAAAAGTCAAATTATAGCCATGTGCCTATCTGGATGTTATAGAATTTGTATTGAATGACGAATCGCCTAGTGTTGATCGAGAATAGGGGGAAGTTTCAAAAGCATTTCCGCTATAGATTTAGTTGGGAGATTCAGTTGAAGTACTGAAGTAAAAAAATAATGATCAAAGCGGGAATTTACTACCTTTTCTATTCACGTCAATTTTTCTGGCAACAAAAAATACACTTCTTTTATTATCGTTATATAAAATACCTACTTTTCGTTTTCTTTTACTGAAACGCAATATACTGTAGTTTTACTGTTTTTTAAATAAAGTAAAAAGAACATTTTTATATATGTTTTATAAGATTTAGATTATTTTCCTTTGTAATTATAATAAAATCGTCCGAATTAGATATTAATATTATTAAAGGACAAAAGCATTTATGTGATTTTCTAATAAAAATATGTTTTAACACTTCATTACACGTGCGACCTTTCGTAGCATCATTACTCGCGTGGTGTCTCACAAGCTCCAATAAAAAACGTAAATAATTATTTTTTAAAAATGGTTATGTAAAATATTATAACACCATTACTCGCGTGGCGCCTGATAGACTCTGATATGAATATTTTGCTAATCCTTAAAATGACAAAGCGTCAGTCAGTATCAAGAAGATACAGAGGTCAATGTTGACCCACCTAAACATATATTTTAATATATTTTGATGACTATTACAACTAAAATGATCTAAATCTATAACGTCATATAGATGATCATGCCAACATTAATTTCAATTCTGCTTAATTGATATATTACCACGATTCCACTGGAATAGCAATTTAATCCCAATTTAATCCCAATTTCAATTCCATCAGCAAGACTTTCTCTCAAAAGGGAAGAAAACAATTAAGAGATTTATAGAAGTTCTCAACTCTGTATCTACTTGAAACCGCGATAAGTCCTTTAGGATTATTGAACTGTTAATTAATGTACTTTTTATCGAAGTTGCGAATTGCTCTTAGCGAAAATAAACCCAAGATTATTTGAATTAAAAACAAATATTAAGAAATGACAGAAATAAAATGAAAACTGCTGAAATTCTTTGAACAATAAAAAAAAAAGAGCGTATGTATATATCAAACATTCACTTCTTTGTTTTAGCTTTAAACACCGTTTGCGGGTTTCAAATTCTCTCAAAGCAAACGGGCAGGACTTTGGGACAAAACCAATTTCCTTTTCTATAATCTAAGAGCCTTTGTTGTTTTCCAGTTCTTTGCATGACAAAAGGAAGAGAAAAAGTAAAGTTATAAAATAAATTCTCGCCTGGAAGATAAAGAAAGAGGATAATAATAGCGTGAAAAATTCGATTGTCGTAAAGTTTTTTTCTTTTTTTTTGTTACTATTCCGTTACTGGTAAATCAATAATAGAAGTAAAGAAAGCAGTATAAAGTTGTCTCTTGCATGTCAAATAATTCTTTTGGAGATATTCGGTCTCCTGCATACGGAATTATTGATGGCTTTCGGACCTTCAGGTTGTGGCAATGATGTTCCGAGTCAATATCGTAGTGCTCTCTGAGATGGGAAAGCTCTCCGGTTTCTATAGCGCAAACAATTGCACGTCACCGGGTCTTCGTTTGAATCGAAAGGATAAAGTTTTGGGAGATCCTCTGGTTTCCGACCCGAAAGCATAAACACATATACATTCATCCAGAGCGAATTTCCGATCGCTAATAAACAATGGGTCAACCAGACTGGAAACGTCTCCAGCCATTTATATCACAATAAATTAATCACGCAAATCAATTAGATACAGAAAAAGGTCCGTAGTTTGAACTCTCGCAGTTGATGACGTGATTTGTATTTATTTATGAAACTCACAAGCTGAGGGCGATCGATAAACTTAAAAAGGGCCGCTCGTTTTATATTATACATCCAGCTGCATGCGATTCCAAATCGGATTTTCGAGTTGCCACGAACCGAGCTTACATAATATTTCTATTAAGCATACAACGAAATCAATGCACCTAATCCGAAGCACATATAAGCTTTGTTTACTGGTGTGCATTTAAGGAACACGGGCACTCGCGTTTAATTCACCAACCTTGTTTGTAACGAATTTAACAATTTCTGCACGTACAGCAAAACAATCATCGAACACTGGTGTACACAGAAATACCTCGAATAGTGCGACTTTGTTTCACTGTAGTACGGATTGACTATTTCAAAACAAAGTAAATTTTAATTGAGCAAAATAAAAATACAATATCAATGTACAATCAAGTCTCTTTTTGTGCTGGTTATTTGTTTATGAGGTTTAAAGTTCTCAATTAGTTCGGTTTCAAACAGTACGGGTTATTGCAATATTGTAAGCATAATAAGTCATAAAATTATGATTGTGCCTACATTGAATGGTGGATGTGCCGGGTAAATTTACTTATGAAGATAGAAATTGTTGTATTTTTAATTAAACACTTACGCAAGACACATTTATTTTAATGGAACACCTGCACAATATACCTGAGTTTCAATTTAACACCTGCATTTTAATTGAGCATTTGCGTGAACACCTGCATCTCTATTGACCACCTGCATTTTAATTGCGCACTTGCATGAACACCTGCATCTCTATTAACACCTGCATTTTAATTGAGCACCTGCATCTCTATTGAACACCTGATTTTAATTGCGCACTTGCTGAACACCTGCATCTCTATTGAACACCTGCATTTTAATTGCGCACTTGCATGAACACCTGCATCTCTATTGAACACCTGCATTTTAATTGAGCACCTGCATCTCTATTGAACACCTGTATTTTAATTGAACACCTGCATCTCTATTGAACACCTGCATTTTAATTGAGCACCTGCATATCTATTGAGCACCTGCATCTCTATTTAACACCTGCATTTTAATTGAACACCTGCATCTCTATTTAACACCTGCATTTTAATTGAGCACTTGCATGCGTTTTTATGTAAAATTAGACTTGAAATTTCGGCTGTATAGTATATTGTGTTAAATACATAAACCAAATAACACCATAAAATTTTATAGTGAAAATTAATTATGGATCATTAATTATTATTTTAATAAAAAGCCGAACCAGCCATTAAAATGTATTTTATCAAATTTTATTGAAAATATTTAGGATATTTTTTAAATTGGTAAAAAAATGTGTATGTATGTAATCTCTAAAGTACAATATAACATATCGATAAACGTGCATTTCAAATAATATAAATTTGTAAAACTTTGCTCAATAACAGACATTACACTAATATAATAGAGAAGCAATAATAGACACATTAATTTCAATGTAAAATGTAAGTAGGTTTATAGCTTAAGTGGATTCATTTTATATATGTATAAGAAATTGATGTCTTTATAAACTTTCCACTTTATAAAATAACCGCACAAATGGAATGGATGTCGTGAACTTTATTTAAACCCGTCACGGGAGTGAGTTTTAATAGTTATATTATTTACATACTTTGTACGTTGTACTACAATACATTAAACTCTAATTCTACACATTAAACGCGGAACGTGCGACGAAAATGTACATTTGCATTATGTTTCAAACAAAGAATTTAATGGATTAACCCTTTAATACCCGACTATATTATCACTTTTTTAAGTTAATTTTGTTGATTTATGGCAACATCGATCTGAATTTATGGTTAAATGTTTGTCTTATATAGAAGATGAACTTTGGAGCATTATCAGACTGCGGCTTCGCTCTATTGATTTATAGACTAATGAAGATTAATGCTTAGTTCAGTTACGTGGAATCTCTTCTATTTTATCGAAGTTTTCTTTCCTTCTTTATTCAATTATGAATTTAAATAAATTGAGAAAAAGGTGTCACTAACTATATGTATATTTACATTTTCTCCTTTTTTTTTCAGAACCCTACAAATCCATAGTACAAATATGTATGAATAACGTAATGAAAGGGACATATCAAATCAACCAAAAGGCCTAGTTTCCATCCCCCTTCAGCGAAGAAGACGTCAACGGAGAATATAAGAATATAAGAGAGAAAGAGAGGAAAAAAAGAACATGGATCTCGATCAGGAAAGTATGGATAATTCCACCGACAACAGCACAATTTTCGTTCTGGCTAAAGAGGATGTATACATTTTTGATAATATCTACGTCAGAATCTTTTTCATCTCCATATACACCATCGTCTTCTGCCTTTGCTTTTTCGGTAAGCCGTTGAATATAAAACACATATACACACAAAATATGCTGTTTAACACGAAACATCAATTTTAATATAAGATTAACAAAAGGTTACGAGAAAAGAAACGAATACTCGCATAGTCCGCATTTTTCCGATAAACCGGAGTAAACTACTATAGTAAATCCGCACTGATCGAAGCCGGACTATACGAGGTATTGTTGCAAACGAAATTACTTACATATATTTTTAGAACCAATTGTTTAGGTATTTTAATAATTAACAAAATTAATAGAAAAGTGTTAAAAACATTTTCATATTCATTTACTTCATGTTTTTTAATTATCAAATTTAATTACTCTATTTAATATGTTCATTAATAAAATTATTCATAATTAAAGTATGTTAACTCAAAAGATAAACTAATTAACAACAATCCAGTTTTATATAAATAGTCCGGTTTCGTCCTTTTTGAGCAGTTTTAAAGTCCTCGTTAGTCCGGTTTCCGGAGGTATTGCTTTAATTACTTATGACTAATATAAAATTTCTTTCCTAATTTTGGACCCGTTTACTTAAAAAAATCATTATAGAATTGGTGTGCATCTAACAATAGTTAAAAATTATATTAAATTATTTATTTCTATTAAAAATCAAATTATAGAGAATTACATTGCTGGTATTCCCAAATGCATATTAATTTCTTAAATTGCATTGTCTCCATTACAAATTAACATTTAGGCCTGCCTAATACGAGAATAACTCTTCGAACCGTTCTTAATGTTTGAGTACATTAAATAGAAATTTAAGATTTTAAGCGGTAACTCGATATAAAATTAATGAATTCGCCGCACCTTAATTCATCCTTTAGCTCTTACCCCGATTACTCTGGGGAATCAAATTAACCAAGCAAACGTTAATTTTGAAATGAGAAACAATTTTCCTTAATTAATTATTCAAAATTTAAGAAAAAAGAGATGCACAAGTATAGGTTACAAAAAATTAATAATAGCACAAAATTTATTTCAAATATCAATTTTATGTTTTAAACGTAGAAAAAAGTAATCTTAATACCTTATTTAAACTTTGTCTTTACTACTAAATGTTTATTGAAACAATTACATTATTATTATCATTCTTCATTAAGTGAATTATTTTATTTATAAAGTAACGAATTATATATATTTTCCTCTGAAAACAAAGTTTTGTTTAAACAATGAAAAAACAAATTCTATTCGTTAATTGTGGTATTACTTCATGATAATATTTAAAATAATGAGTTTGTATGTAATTAATATTATAATTAAATAAATTAGACAAAATAATTGCCACTAGTAGTTTTTTTATGTAATTTAACTAGAATGCAATTAAGAAAAGTCCAACGAAGCGTTCTTGACTTCTCCTAATTGCAGAACCTCTCTCTAAAATATTATTCAGACAGATTTTGCTCGAGAAAGTTTCAATTTCCTCCACCATTTCATTCACGCTATCGAAATTAAAACCATTGTAATCTGGAGCGGAAAATTTCCCTAAACGTGGAGAAATGGTCAAAGCGGACACGTAACATACGACTATCGGTTTTCTGCGCCTTCTACAACCCTTCTACAATTTGCATTCATTAAACATTTTAACCGCGCTCTTCCGCATTCAATTTGTTTCTTCCATTTCAACGAATACAGTCTCTTTTCATTTTACTACAATCTACCATTGTTGATTCATAATTAGTTCCAACCAATTTACTTCTATCTAGCCATTCTTTCTAATTAACTTCAACATATTATTCTAATTTATATAATAAATTTAGTTCTAACTTTAAATTAATTTAAATTAAATTATAACCATTAAAAAACTTTTATTATAATTTTTCGAACCCAATAACAATCATAGAAACTGATTATTTGAAAAGTATACGTTTTCTCATTTATCGCATTTAGTCTATTTAGATATCGTCCGTAAGTCCTTTGCAAAATTAAACGAAAAGACACTGAACTAGTTTTAGTACAAACCATTATCTGTAATTGTTGTGCGAGATTGTAGCTTAGATACATTTCAAAATCCAATTACAATACCAGAGTATTAAGATGTGAAAGTTGTAATTCGAAATTGGATACACAGTAAAACGCATAACATTATAATTGACTGCAGTAAATATACTCATGATTTTACTTTCAAAAATCAGAAAATTACATAAATATTTAGAATACAGTAGAACCTCACTTAACGAGCACACTAGCGAAACGAGCGACATTTTGCATAACGAGTGACGATGAGAAGAGAAGTCCCAGATTGCGCGCCTGTTACGCCATTTTTAAAACTTGTGTACACATATGTGTATTTTTTGAATATGTTTTACTATACAAGTATTTCACTATACGAGTCAAAATCCGGAAATTTTGGATCGGATTAAACTCGTTAAGCGAAGTTCCACTGTATATTAAGTAACGTAACTATATAACGTATTTACTACAAGTTTCACTATATACAATTAGGAATTAGTTCAATAGAGTTTTAACATGTAAATCTAATGTTACTTCTTTATTACATAATAGAACATATTTTACTATCCCCAGGGTCATCTTAAGATATTTAGCGCTAGTGGGCTACTAAGAATAATACGTCCATACGTTCATAAGAAAATACACGTGAGGGGAAGCAACATTTCCGCCCACAAAATGCTGGTGCCCTGGGCCTAGAGCCCATATAACCCTGTGACTATCCCTACCATAAAATATTTTCGTACTTTTGATAAAAAAAACTACTTTTAAAGATTTTTTCTTTTTTCTGAATATTCTTGACAGTAAAAGCGATTTAACGGCCCCTGGAGCAATATTTATTCACATCTAAGTTATATTAAATTTAATGACAATGTTGTAAATTATTCATTCAGATTAATTTAAAGTGTAATAATTGTCAATAAATCTTAAGTCTCAACAAATAGTTCATTTTTAGACTAATTTTAAATGCTAACATAAATATTATATTGTTCTCGGAAAGAGATTAATAAGTAAATTTATAGTGGTTTTCTCATTAAAATACTTTTATCGATCTGCGTTTTAATTGCTAAAGCCGCTATAGTGCATAATCCGTTTAGTTCTCCTCTGTAATTCCTTTTCAAAATTAAACGAAAACTCGGTATTTTATTGCACTTAGATCGCATTACCTAGTTTTGATACAAACCATTATCTGTAATTGGTGTGCGTGATTGCAGCTTAGATACGCCGCAGAATCCAATCACAATATCAGACTATTAAGATGTGAAAGTTATAAAACGTATAAGATTATAATTGACTGCATTAAAGTTGTTATTAATAACAAAATTAATTTATAAAATGTGTTTTTCTTCCAAAGTTTAAGAATAATAATTATAGTGATTGAAAACATATTTAATAAGAAACAAATTGACGCCTTTACAATACTTCCATACTTTTGAATGGTCTATACGAAAATATTACTAGGTGCCATTAAAACACTAATTGTATAGAATTTGTTTGATATTTGAATGCTATTGAGAGTAAAAGCGGTTTAACGGTTTCTCAAGCAGAAGTAGCAGTAATGAGCAGTGGTTTCCATGTAATTGCCTGAGGCATAAGAAATAAATAAAATAAAGTTAACTAAAGATGTTTATTCTCATCTTACTAATGAAGTGAATTCATAAACGTTTATAGAAATAGTTTATATCTAAATAATAATTAATTATATAAACGTAAAACTATAATTATATAATATCTAAAGTTAAGATTTCCCAATTCGTTTGATTTATCGGAAAATTATAAAAAGTTAAATTAAACAGTAAAATTGTATTAAAGTTAAATAGAGTTTATACCTAAACTAAAATCAGTTCAAAATATAATATTTATATGCAGATAAAGAAGAAAAACAATAAAAATTGTAATTACATGATGGTAGTTGGCGATCTATCATGTCTTAATAACTTATTTGCACATTTAAAAAATTCCATATTTTTCATATATAAATTTCTGGTGTAAATGAAAAAGATGATGAAAAAAAAAGTTATTAAAATTGTGACGAATGACCGTTTTAATATAGCTGAATTAATTATAAAATAAATTGTGATAAATTGCCGAGGGGTGCGTTTTTAGGATTTTAATGGAATAAATAAAAGTGGAGATCCTGAAGACTTTTAATTACATTTATTCGGATCAAACGAATCCTGGCGGGAGACGTTCTAAATAAGATTACTCTGAAACTTGATTTTTAACATATATATACCGTAGTGATAATGATTAAGGAGGCTTCTGCTAAATTGAAATTGTACAAAATATACATGCGTTCCCTTACTCATTTTACATTTTTTAATCTTCGAGCTCCGAAGCAAAAAAATAATTAACAGAGGAAATGCAGTAAATATTCGTTACGTAAGTACGATGCACTTCACTTCCATCCTCGCAATAAATCCTCCTAATGAAAACTCAAGTTTCATCGCGGTTTACGATTTTTTTTTTGATGTAGAAAGGAGGATAGTAAAATTTTCCGGTCCAATCGCGTATTGGGATGTTTCGTTGGAACGTATCTCTTTTTTTCCGTGCCAATGCGTGTTTGTAATATAAATGGAGATGTGATGATATATCGTAAACGAATTATTTCCGACTTGCCGTTTCTCGAAAACCGGGGGAAAACGGATGCAGGAAAAATTGATTCCATGAGGCAAAGCGTCAAAAGGGTGTAAGGTTTCATTATATTCGCATCGCATTGCCATGACGCGCTCTGCCTACAATTTTACACACATAAACAAACATATTCTGGTGATACATTTTTCTGACAGCTCAGGATACTATAAATCAAATTTAATTTATTATTTTTTAGTTTTTGTATACATACGAGAATAGATTCCACTGCGATTCCACTATTTCCTTTGACTGTGAATCTGCTGCTATCCTTATCGACTTGGCTGACTTGGACCATATGCTGAACCTCATTCATTTCACTGTCCATCTGTGAAATGAATGAGACAAATATTATCAAGATTGTATCCAAATTATTAAATAGAAGATGACAGATTGATTTGGAAAAAAACATTTCAAAAATATTTTAAAGAAACTGAAGATGTGAATTTAGAGGTTACAAGGATAAGGACGAATAATTTGGTTCATTGTTTAATGCTATAAAGACGCTTAAACTCAGCGTTTTCTATGTGAGTAATAGAAAATAGTACGTAGAAATATCATTTCTATTTTTACTAATAAAATGTAATTTTCAATGTAGACTTAGCAGCTATCGGTAGCGTGCTCAAATTGATGATTTTTCATCAAAAAAACCGCAAGTTGCCGGTATCTGACTAATTAAAAAAAGTATATAATTATAATAATTCTAGATTATTTTTTTACAATTTTACTTTTAAAGTTAATTTTTAATTTATTTTCCTACTCAAATAAATAGAGCGGAAAGACTCAATAACTTTTTTTACATATGTACACAATAAATGTTGTTGATTATTCAACTAAATAATATATTTACGCCCTTTTGCACAGATTTTGTACAATAAATATGTTTAAATAATTAAAATAATGTATTTACCAGTTTTGGTTTTAATTGCTGGAAATTCATTTAATATATTTCAGAAAAATGGGTTAAAAATAAAGCAATAATTTTTAAACTTTAAAGTCCATTTATTTGGATGTTTTTTTTTTTAAACTTATTTGAATATTATGGTAATATTATGCACAATTTATCTGAATATGTTACAATCCCTTCCTGACAGGTAGATTCTTCGCAACATGTGCCAACGACACGTGTTTACAATGCTAACTTTTGTTCTACAAACTTTTCGATCGATCCGTTTATAATCTGCAACATAAATGATGTAAATAAGCTTTATGTAACTAATATTAATTTAGCTATGAGATTTAATTTGTTCTATTCCCATTTATATGTAACAATGCAATCAAAATACAAATATTACAGTTTTCAAATACAGTGGAACCTCGCATAATGAGCATTTTGCTTAACGATCAAAAAGAATTGTAAAAAGAATGAGTCGCTTTACAAGCGGCGTTTCGCATAACGAGTGACGAGTTGAATATGTTTCACTATACGAGTATAATCTGTATATTAATGTTTATTCAATATTGATAGTTTAGAAAATAAAATATGTAAAAACATCTGAAAAGGTGGATGCGTCAGATAATTCTTTATATTATAGTGACAATATTTATTACAAAAGGGCGGAAAGACTACGATCAGTAGCTCTTTGTATATATGTGCAATAAATTATATTATAGATTAAAATAACTGTAAAATAAGTTATATAAATAGAAAGCAAAAGGCTATTGATTGTGGGCTTTTTCCAATCTTTCTATATATCAAGTTTTTATTATTTTTATTACAGCGAAAAACTGCATTCAATACTAAATTGTATACATATTTGCATGCACGTAATAATTACTTAATTACTTAACTATAATTCAATCGAATACAGCAATACTTCGCATAGTGGAGGACTGTTTGAAACCGGACTAATCGAGGAACTTAATAATTACAAAAATTGACTATATAAAATTGATAAAACGTTTATTTATTTATAAAAACAAATATTATTGAATTTATATTTATTAAATTTTCGATTAAAATTTAGTTTCTTTTTGAAATTTTTGAAACCGCACTAAAGTGAATCCGGACTATCCGATACCGCACTAGGCGAGGCATTGTTATTTTTATTTAGAATGATTTTGTCCTGCAGTTTCCAATTATATTTATGTTTATTGAATATAGATAATTGCAACAAAAAATTGTTTGGATGTGCCGGGTAATTCATTGTATAATAATAATGCAACATTGATACTATTACATAAATAATTGTAAATAAGTGTAAATAAAAGAAAGTATTTTTCAAATCTTATTATAAATCAGGTTTTCATATCGTATTTATTATAGAGCGATGCCTAAACAAACTAATTTTTAATTTACAAAATAAAAAAATTATAAATTTAGTATACAAAATTATTATTCACAATGATCGTTTTTTTCCCTTTATACAGTCAATTCTCTATTAAGTCATTTATCAAAAAATAACATGTATTAGAGATGAGTTATGTTAATATAAACGGTAATTTTATGTTCGGAGTTTTCGAAGTATTTTTACGGGTGGATCTGTTGGAAGCTAGTAGTTTGATAATAAAAGTACGAGGATGGAATTGACTATAAATTGTAGTACGGTGCTTGTTGGAATGCAAAATCAGCATCATGTCATCCGCATGTAGTAAATAAGGATTGAGCATAAATGTTCAGATCAAACCGTCACAGCACGTGAGTAACTAAACTAGATCACATTTTTTGCAATAATAATTGCATGGTAATAATACTGCATTATGTAGATAATATAGATAAGTAATTTTTAAATTAAAATAAAAAAAAACATAAATAAAATAAGTACATACAAATATTTATTCTAATAACAAAATAATTACAATCATACCTCGATTAATGTTACCTTTGATACAAAAAAGTAATATTTTAGAAGAATAAATAAGGCTTACATTTGTCATCTTATGCAATAGATAATTTGATTTTTATCGAAAATTACTATTTATTATCATAAGACTGTAATTTTTTGTTCACTAAAACTTCTCATTTTCAAGAACAACAATGTTCAGTGTCGAATTTATACGTATTTCCATCAGGTTTGATTGATACTAAAATATTACGCATTGTAATTAATCATATCGTGCTCAAAATATAATATTTAGGTTATCAATAATTGGATTTTTATATCTTTTATACGACGTATTTCAAAATGGTAATATTGTTAGGAAATTACATTTTATTGTTAAGCAATAAAGGTTATATTTATATCCTTAGAGGGAAAATCATGCAAACGCTATTAATCAAAATATCCTGTCTGAAGGTCAATGTTCCACATTAATAACTTTATTTATGGTTCAGTATTTATACTACACAAAGAAGAAACTGAATTTCCAAAACGATTTCCAACCCGACAAAATTAAAGTTCCGGTAAGAAAACTGTGAATGAGACGATGTGGAAATCACAACGACGCACGACGTAATTCGAAATTGAAAAATATTGCAGCTGCTCCATCGAATTTTATTATATTTCATCGACTTTGCAATTGCCGACTGACTGGTTTTAATTAATACTACGACGACTCGTCCTTAAATTGTGGTTTTTCCTTGATCAACACGAAATTAATTTTATCTGCAGCTCTTTCTCCGCATTCGCCTTGCGCATATGGAATATCCCGAATGGAATTTATGGATGGAAGTAAATCGATGCTAAATGGTGACGAAAAAGAATGAAAGAAATAAAGAATCGAGGTGTACGTATAAGGGAATATGTAAAACGGCTGTGAAATATTGTATCGTTTATATAAACATGTCAGGCGATAAATATCTCGGCTTATTGGCAACAATTCAAGTCTTTGGTTTCGACGGGATTCGCTTTCATTCTCGAACGACCTTAAATGCGGTTTATACTAATTGTTCCTATTAATGAGTCTCAACTGCTAGAGCTAATTTATTACATAATTTGATTCGAACTTCAGTGCTTAATGTCTATTTTAATCTGCTAATTCATAACAATTATAGGAAATTTAATAGAAATTATTGAAAATTATAATTAATATTTCTAAGATTAATTAGATAAAATCAATTGCGTATAACACGACCAAAACTCGATCAGAATTTTTCGAAAACTCTCTTATGTAATATTTGTTGGTAATATTTCCAATTATACTACGAATTTAAAGTTTACGTAAGTCTAACGTAATTTCTAAGAGAACTAAACTTTAATGTATTTTTTATATAGTATTATTGTGCAGTAATATGTAACATATATTCTAAGAAATAACTAGTTTTTTATAATATAAGAAATATATTTAATAGTCATTATTTCAAAATTACAGTTTATATCAAAATAATATACCTTGCTGACAGCATAACAACCTTCATTAGGGAAAGACCCTGAGGCATTGTATCAAATCCAGTACAGATATTGTTAGGAACGATCTGAAACTGATATGGTCTATCTATCAATACTCAATCATAAAAGATAAGACCATTAATATTCAAATTATATAATCTACATAACGAAATTTACGTCAAGAGTAGTGTGACTAGGATATTATATAATTTTTTTAGAAAGATTGCCATAACGCACCAAATTTAGCATATATAGAACATAATATTACTTAATTTTGAATTCATCTTCATTTATTTTTAATTTACTTACTTTCATCTGACCTATTGTTATCACTCCCTTCAAAAACTACATAAAGAGATTCATAGTTTAATATTACTTTTGGATCACATAGTTTCATGGATCATTACCTATCGAACAAGTTAACAAAACTCTTTTTTTTTCCTGAAACGTGCCCTTAATGTTACATTGAATCCGATATACGTCTATAAATATGTGTCGGTTGGGATTGGGGCAAATCCAATGTGTGATTTACAGGCCATAAAGGAATCTAATATCTCGTCTAAAAATCGTACATGCAAAAAAAATAGGCTTTAAATCGAATCGATAAATCACATAACATGACCGTAAAAAGACTAAACGATTAGGATTTCTTTAGACTAAAATTATATTACCAACTTGCAGAATAATTGAATAACAATAAATTTTAGATAAAGATTCTTTATTGATAACTTATTATTAATGAGCATACATTTCATAGTACTTGATGACACCATGAGAAAGTCAAGCAAGGTGTGTTGAGGATAATATTTAAATGGGTGATTCATAGGATCATTTCTAATCTCAAATTTTCTGTACAACCTGTTTTCGAAAATTAACTAAAATTTGGAAATCAGGAATATTTACTAATACTTATAACCAATTTATTATAAAATTAAAAAAATGTAACTAAATAAAATCGACCAACGTCTAAACAAACCTGCGGCTCTGTTGAACAGAAAAATGGCTCTTTGCTCATAAAGGTAAATTCTAGAATAACCAGAGGCAGAATTTAAAATTTAAACAATAACATTTGTTAATTGCAATTATTTTCAAAATAATATATTAACGGATTTCATTTTACTAAAGGATTTTTTTACTATCTTTTATAAATTCCCTTTATATGGACGTACATTTATATTTGGACCCGCATTGCTGGTTCCAGCGGATTCTAGTTCCGCCACAAAGAATATCACATAAAACTTAAAAAAAATACTTCATAGAAAACCATAAAGAAAAACAAATAACTTTTTCTATTTTATACTGGAAACGATATGTGTCAAAATCCGATTTTCCCTCTACTAAAAATTTAGTTTATAGACTAGCAAAAATTGCATTTTCAATACAATCATACAATATTGTCCCTTGTTTTATATGACAACTTGTTTGGTATCAAAATAAATGAAAAACAAAATAAGGTAACATCTTCTTTTTGTTATAACCTAAGGGTTATTTTATCAAATATTTCTCGGAGAAAATGATGTAGTAAACATCGTGGTTAATGTGCAATGAAACCTTTTCAACCGAAATACATTTTTTATGTTAAAATTTTATTAAACACATTAATACTAACAGAAATATATTTCACAGATTACACGCGATATAATTCGCTATAAAATTAAATTAAATTTTTAGTATAAATAGTTTTCCGTTCCACATGCAAACCTTTAAATTAGCACACACTAAACCAATATAAATCTTCATACAATTCCGATGATAAAAAGCGCAAACTTTGTTGAATATTCATACTTTAAATGGTATTAAAACTTTTAAAGCGGATTAAAAAATAAATAAATATATAAAAAAAAAGTGCTAATGTATTCATGCTTTATGAACGTTCCAATTATATAACATACTTTTATTTCCAGAACACACAAAGATCTTTCATTACGAGTGTCATCACGTTGTATTCTCGGTTTATATTTAGAGGGTTTGTTGATAATATTGGGAATGTTTGGTAGCAAAAGTTCCCGGGGATGAAAATTACTCGGGCCGCAGAAAATCCGATTACGCGATTCTGGGTGGGGCGTCTCGTGCCCTCGAGGGTTGCACGATAGGGCAAACCAAAACACAACTTGTATATAAAAAAAAGGGCGTACAACAAAGATCCTACAAACTTTATTATTGCACAGCGCCAGCAGTTGCTCAGTGGAAGTATCACTTTTGCTTTGTAATGATGCAAAGAAATACGCATAATAACGTTGATATTTTAATAAATTAATCGAGTTACAACCAAATCCCCTTTCGTTGTTATTATTCGTATATTTGTAAATGTAATTGAAATACTAGTAGGTTGTTCGGGTTAATTAGTGCACTCATTAAAATGGAGTTAATTTTATACATTTTAATGGTCCTTTTGAATATTCAAACTTTAACTTAATTTTCGGCAAAGTAATTTTAAATTGCCTCTTTGGAGTGTCGTTAAGTTGAGCTAACATCTCTGTAGCATCCATACGTTTATAAAATGCAATTAGTAATATTCATTTACACAAGTATTTTCAAACGTAATGAAGTGATGATGATGATAATTATATAATTAAAATAATAAGCAAAGCCACATGTAAAATATTTTAATTTCTACACTCAGTGTTATGTTATGATCTGACCTAGATGTGGATATTCATTCCAGACAATTTTTGTAATTATAGAATTCTGAACCGGGAATTTTCGGGACAAATTTCTCGGGAAGTTTGAAAAAAAACATAGTGTTCAATAAAACACAACTGCTTGTATGTTTCGCAGGTGTTCATGCAGGTGATTAAAACGCAAAAATACAACAATTTCTATCTTTATAAATAAATTTACCCGGCGAATCCATATAGGCACAATCGAAAACGCCCAATTTACAACTCGATTTTTCTCTAAACTTTCGTGACTAACGGTTTCCAAAGTTTAGACACGAAAATTTGCTATAATTACAAGTTTTATCACATATTTTTACCTATTTGTACCTGTGACTACTAGCACGTGGTTAGGGCGACTTAACTTAGGGTTATTAGTCGCCCTTTTCGTCACATATAAAACTTTTTTCCCGTTTCCCGAGAAGCAAAAACTCTAATACTTACAGCTTATATATGTGTGAATTATTCAATGTTTCTCTAAAATAATTAAACAAAAAAAATGTTTTATTATATAAATTAATTTTCATATTTGTAGTAAAAAAATACTTCTTTTTATGGATGCACGAAGTAATGAAACTCTGTTGAAATATGCAATATTGCACTACGCCAATTCAGTCATAAAAGGAAAATACATCTAGCTATTAAAGTGAATTTGTTTCATTGTTTAATGAGAGCTATAAATTTAATATTTCTCTATTACATTGCTTCAAAAAAAAAACTTTGATTGTAAACTTTTTAATACATATTTATTTATTTATATATTACATAATACCTTTATTGTCTTTGCTTTTTTTTTTATCAGGAAAACAAATATTTATATCTATCATGTTGGTAAACTGATCTGCATAATATTTTTACTCATCACGTTTATGTGCAAACATAAATTCCATTCGTAACGTTAATACTTCCATTTCAGTCATGACAAATAAAAATGGGATAGAAAGCAATGAAAAAATGTTAATAAGCCGCAGTAAGCCTGCAATTATTTCCGTGCGCAATCATCAGCATAAGCAACGGGTGGAAAGAAAAAAGACGGAGCGAGTGACTTTCATTAAAATTAAAGAAAAACAAGCTGTGGTGTTTTCATCATACTCAAAACGTTTTAAGCGTTTTTAATTTCTTCACTGACTATAAAAAAAAAATCGCTCCCATTTCCGTTACAGCTAATTTAATGAGATTAGCATACATATTAGCATCCTTTTGTAGTATTTAATAAAAAAAGGACGAAAAATATCTCATATTTAAACGAGTTGACCTCAAAAAAAAGTTTCAAAATTAAGAATGAAAAAAAGACATCTTATTCGCTTCATATGCATCACTGTCATATAATTATCTTGAAAAAAATCAAATATGATTAAATGACAAAAAAATGCAGAAAATCAATTAGTTTCCATCTTCATTTGGAACATTTGCAGAAATTAAAAAATTGAGCTGAATTTCTCTTTACTTTTTTTTTTGTGTGCATTTATCGGCGTGTCATTTGGCGCACTCCTGCTCATCAATTAATTTAACTAATTAAGCTGTCAAAAACCAATCCGAGCATTACATCCTCCCCCATCTAAAGACTATTAAAACCAACAGGGAAATCAAATGGAATATAGATAAGAGCGTTTCCATTTTAAATTAACCCCATTTTATGTGACAAATATCACAAGTTTTTCATCATCTTCCACGAAATAATTAACATTCATTTATAATCGCATATATTAATTAACAAGATTCGTTAAAATCTTAGAATACACTTTCATTAATGTTTGTCACTATTATATAACGAAATAATTTATTTTGAATAAAAATTTACTATGTTTTCACAAATTCAAAATCGCGCTACAGTGAATCCGCACTGATCGAAGCAGTACTAACAAATATTTGTTTTCATATTAATTAACTATTGATTAATTTAGTATAGTATTTTTATAGCTATGTAATTTATGAATGAATCCATTTGCTCGGCGCAAAGAAACAAAGAAGTTTTTCTAAAAAAAATTAGTTCATTTTTGTTAAAAATAAAAGTTAAATAAAACTTTTAATTACATAACTGTAAATACGAAATTCAGCAGAGTCGTGTGAATAATGCATTATATAATTTCAGCAAGTTCCGTTGCAGTAACAGACATGCACCGCCGCAGCAAAGTGTTTCTTTAATGAAATGACCCAAGTTTTGTAATGAAAAAGTAGTTAATTTAGTTTAAGAGAGGTGAGGTCGTATAATTTCGAAAGATACATTATGGACGTCAGAGTCAAGCACTCCGTTGAAAGCGGCGACAATAAATAAGGACGCAAACTGGCGCACGTAAATCACACGAAACATTACTCTCAAAATCCTATGCATTTGTGCATTTAACTTTTTTTTCGTTTTAAGCAATTTATATAACTCGATAAATAAATCCAATAATGTTTAATTTACAGTTTTAATAAATCGCTTCGTTTGCTTGTGTTTCTTCATTTTTGTTTCTTGTTTTAGGTAATTTCTTGGTAATAATGGTTGTGACATTAAGCAGACGACTCAGGTCAATCACGAACTTTTTCCTCGCCAATTTGGCCGTGGCGGATTTTTGCGTCGGCATATTCTGCGTCTACCAGAATCTCCTTAATTACCTCATCACCGAGTAAGTATATTTATTGCTTGATTTTCCTTTCATTTAGTCTTCATGGGCAATTCAATTATGTCTGCCTTTTGCGAGGAAGACAAACATGTACGGCTCATAATTGCGTTACAAAAATACATCTTATTATTCGGTTATAACTCATTTTAATCAATAACTAAATAAGTACATTGTGACCACATTTAATAAATTTTCATTCATAAATCTTCAATGAACTATAAAGCTAAAAATAATAGACTGCTAAAATTCATGTATTTGAAATTTGATATTTTATAACCGTTTTGAAGAAGTAACAGTCTTTTTATCACGTAATAAGTTGTATAAAATTTTTACGACTATAGTAATAGTTATAACGCTGCAGGAAGCTACAAAACATGTTCCAAACTCTGTTATTTAATAACATAAAAATACGAGTAATTTAAAAATCAAACAGCGCCAAAAGTTTATTATTTTATTTGCAAACGAACAAATAATTGAATAGATTGTAGAGAAATGTCTTCGTTTCTTTTGGTCTGTTGTTTTTTTTTAGCGTTTGGAATGGAATTACTATTTTCATGAATACCAAACACTCAAGCAGCACCTGCTATACACTACATTACTACATTACAGTACCCACCCAGATCTTGCATTTATTATTGAACAGCATCAGTAAGAAATCTCAGGTGAAATGGATTGAAATTTAACGTATAATCTTTGCTCTTCCTTCGCAAATATCTAATATAGAATTGTAAAAATTAAATGGACCGAAATCTTTCGTGATAAGATCATAGTTAAATGTAACATTTAATTGATGGGAAACTGTTGGTATCGATTTCGTGCTAGAGAAATGATCACAAACATTACTTTATTTTAAACATCGTCAATATTTGTGTACCGCTTCACTCACTCCATTTATTATTCACTATATGCAAACGTCAACAAGAATAATCCATAGATACGTGAAAACATATGCAAACAATGAAACATAGTTTACATGCATTATTTATTATATTTATGTCTGTACATTTATATTATTAACTATATTTTTTTAACTATAAGTGAATAATATAAATATGTTAAATAATAAAGAAAAATAGATCAAATTATTACTTTCTACAACTTACTAAAACAAAATAAAAATGAAATCAATTAAAATAAATGCATAATGTTAACAAATATATTAAAGTCTAAACATAAATTCCATAAAACAAATGGATGTAAATATTATATTGTATAAATAAAACGTTTATACAATATTTTCAATTGAATTTCGTGCGAGTGTAAAGCATTTCCACTAGAAATATATGAGAATGAAAATTTTAATTGGTAATTAAATTTTGATTTTAATTGTTTCATTTGTATACATACGTTCATTGAATAGTTTCGACAATGCATACAAAATATATGATATTATTGGGTATTCTGAATTAATTGAATAGAATCCAAAGAAAACGCAACGACTTTGACACAATGGAAATTCGCAATTTCCATCCATTTACATACAATATTATTTTATTCCGTTGACTATTGACTTTGTTCTCAAATTATTCCGGTGTCCGAATCATTCAGTTCCCTAACAAAAATACGAAAGAAAAATAACTCAATATGGTTGTAGCACATTTTTATGATATTGCCTATCTACATAGTCCTATAATCATGGTCACCTTAACCACAGAACTAAATTCGCCTTTTGAGATGATAATTTTTAGTCTATTATCCTTTCTTTTGCTTGTAAAATTATTTGTTGTAAGTGGAAATGCAATTTTTAATCAATAGTGCCGGGTGAGGCTCCGGGTCCGCATTTTGCCGACCTCTATTTAAAATGAAGTTTTTCTTTAAAAAAAACAGTATAACTTTATTTTTAAGATTTATCATGACTTTCCATAATATATACTACAATATGTATTTGTATAATAACTGATTTGCATGCGCAACGGTTTAACTATTAATACTTACGTCAAGTTCTATCAATCTGCATTTGAACAATTCGCGAGTCTCGGTTAGCAAAGCCAACAACCCTTGCTACTTCAAAATAATGCTAGATCTCACACAGCTTGTTAAACCCTTTGTCCCTCGATGATTTGAGCTGTAATTGTCCGCCGCATCCTCTCCATTAACATGACCTAATGTCCAGTAATTTATTACGCAACCATTGAGAGAAATACATTTTCAACAGAAAACAATACCACCTAATTCAGCAACGCCAATTACGATTCTATACATTTGGAAACGACTAATTGGAAATATTATTTTTTACAGTAAATATGAACTAAAAACGTAATATAAATATAGTTTTTTTCATTGAAAATAAAATTGTAAGCTTTATTACAATATTCTCATAGTATAATAATTATTGAACAATCCAATTTTAAATTGATTTTACGATCCAAAAAATATGGAAATTATTAATTGATTTTCCAATTAAAATTTCGATTAATTTTATGAAATCTTCTAGTTGGCAGATGCGAACATCAATTTTATTGGGCAATCAAAGTGCAAACTACCGAAATGCAGAATAAAATGCGGTAGTAATCCGGAGAATTAAGAAAATTGCAATGAGAACGTCAATAAAGTATCCCCGAGTAGAATATATATATTTAGCGAAAGAGGCGAATCAGTGCGAACCACGTATTGAATTGAGCTTTCGAAATAGGACCCTTCAAAATATATATCCCAAAACGGCGAATATAAAATTTGAATAAAAATGTATAAAACAAGTTTCATGCGTCTACTTATCTAAATGGATATATCGAAATGTTGTTAAAAGTTGTTATTTTTTTCTTTTATGTTCATAAAATATGTTACATTTATATTGCAAACATTAAATTTTTCATTACTTACTTAATTACTACTTGACTAACTTTCCTACAACTTTCTTTTAAATTGATACAAATTTCAAAACAATTTACATTTTCATCTGTAATTTATGTTTATTGAAAGAATATAATTGTATGTAATGAACACTTATTCCTATAAACATAATTAACTTAATTTTCATACCTGGGTTCGTTGTCAGAGGTATCGTTACTCTGACAACGAAGCTTCGATATAACAAAGTCAGAAAACATTGAAAGTTGACTCAACCAATATGATTCGAAAATGTCGCTGAAAAGGTTTTTAGAAAAGTATTGTATGAAGAAGATTATTGTTTTTCAGTGGAAATCTCCTTATACAACCTTAAGAATGAAAATAAAAATGAAATTAAAAAAGTTTCTGAAAGTCGACTGTTAATTTAATAAAACTTTTCTTTCTTTGAAAAACAAGGTTTTCATTTCCATTACGAAAGAACATATCTCCAATCTGGTTATATCATTTACCTCTGAAAACAAAGTTTCGCTTAACGAATTAATTTCGTGGAACCTGTCATATTCGTTAATTTGACTGTATACAGCAGTGTTTCCCAACCTCTTTAGTGCCATGCCCTAATTTATGCAATATACACATAATTTTTAATATTCAAAAAATTTCACTGAAAAAATTGTAGTCCTCCTTTAAAAACGTTGGAAAATATAGGTATATGTAACTGAAGTTTTTTGGATGCAAAAACATTCAATAAATTTACATTTAGTATGAAATTTGTAAACTATATCTTAATTGTTATTAACAAAATAATTTAGATTAATGTTACAAACATATCCATCTTTACTGAATTAACTTAATAGTAATAAAAAAAAATGTAGCAGCCGATTGATCAAATGATTGCTGGTCAGCTACAATCGTGCACGAAATAGTCACATTAATATTATTTTTTCGAGATATTATCAATACATTTAATTCTATAGTAATTTAAATTATTTAACAAATTTAACATGCAATAGCCTTTAATCATCACATTACATATAAAATTATTAATATTTTTTAAGTGAAATGCGAACAAATCTATTGTTTCCTGAGATGAAATTGATAAAATTACAATTTACAATATAATAAATTAATTAAAAAAAAGTATTTAATGAACGCTAATCCTTTTGATCTTGGCAATATTTCAATGTAAAATTTACTTCTATTTTATTAAAAAAAAATCCAATTTTCTAATAGATTTAATGGAATTATTAATAATGTAGGTGCACAAAGTACTTAAAGTATTCATTTAACTTAAGATTCCAATCGATTTGGTGCAAAATCTCCAAAACTAATTGACTTTTAGAGCCAAGTTGTGCGACCCTATCATGTTCTATAACCATAGTGCCATTAAATTACCGATTCAGGTCGAATCCTTCCTTTTAACTCTCAATATAGACGACCATTGGTAATGCTTAGAAGTCCCGAGTGGGACGTTTGATTCAATAAAATAAGCTTAAATGGACGACTGTTATATGAGGAGAGCACCATTCGAAGATCAGTAAATTCGTAGGATTAATTAAGGTCTTGAATACCTATTACATTATATATAAGTTTGCAAACAAGATTTAACAAATAACATTTTCTTATTCACTACCATAAATTTCAATTAAGCAAATTAAGAATATTCATTTTTTTATATGAAAATGAATGCAATCAAGTCTCTTTTTTTGCATTTATTTCCTCGATTAGTTCGGTTTCAATCAGTCCGGAACCGCACTGCTCTTAATTAAATTAAAGTTGAAATATCTTTACATAAGTTTTAACTATAAGATTGATACAAATAAGATATAAAAACATGTGTATATAACAAATTAATAAATTTGAATTTTTATTTGATAGAAAATTGAAATATCTTTAGGTAAGTTCTAACTTTAAGATTGCTTTTAAAAATGTAAGTGAAACTTCCTCACTTATCCGAATTCTATAACCAGTTTAAATATGCATCTACCGCGAGGATGACCCGCTAATGTTGCGAACTTAATAAAGACGTAGGCCGAATTTTAATTTTTTATTTTTGCATTCCCGCGTCGAAAGGGCGGAAATTGCTTTTGTAACTCGTTTAATTTCCAAATTGCCCGGGCACCTGAATTATTCATAAACGATTTCATTTCCTCGTTTTCAGCTGGATCCTGGGCGACTTTCTCTGTAAGATGTATCACTTCATCACGTCTTTGAGCTACACGGCAAGCATCTTTATACTGGTCGTCATCTGCACCGAACGATACTTCGCCATCATCTATCCGATCACCTGCAAACAGATTTTAACACCGAGACGATTAAGGGTAAGAGTTTAATAATATTCATCATATTTTTAATGCAATAACAACAATAATTTTATCAAAATATATTTTTGTTAATTATTTATATCAATTATAAATATATTATTTTAATTAAGTTTCATAAATGGATAATTTAATAAAAATAATTTACATATTGAGACAAATAAATATCAATTAATATTAATTATAAAACTTAATTATTTAATGTATTTATTTGTATTTCTATAATCACCCTAGTTATTGGTTATTTCTCTGGGTAAATATCACTAGAGTGAAAATATAAATTTTCTTCAATTTTCAGGAATTATAATAATTTCAGAAAGACCACGTTCAGCGTAGTTTAGATATTGCACTCTATGTAATCAAAGCACTAAAGTGGTTATTTCTTTAAGCCGATCGCAACTCCGAGTATTGACTTAAATCTACGAACATGTTTCGACTATTGATTAATAATCAGTATTCAATTCGTTGAAATTTATTTGCGGATGCGTCGGGTTCGATTTATCTTTCGACGGTAAATAATAATATTAGTTGTAGCATTACATACATTAACCATCAACTGGAAACATTTCATGAATAATAATTGTCATGTTTCATTTCCAGCGACGATATTGCTGTTATCTTCTAACTGAAATCCTGATAATGGGTTTTCGATGCGTTTGCTGTTTCAAATGATATATATGTGCCTCGTGGGTTTCTTTTCATAGAAAAACATATGATTCAAATTTGTAACGCAGTCAATGATGATGATATTTAATTAAATGCAAAATTGATATTAATAAGATCTGTTTTTAACAATAATTTGTTGATACACATAATAATATACAGCGGACTATACGAGGACTTCAAAACCACAAAAAAATTAACAAAGGCTAATGTGTGTATAAAAATAATAATTTTGTGTATTTTTTTAGAAATTTAAATTGATTTCAAATTTTTACAACGTTCTCAGAAATCGTACTCTCATTGTGCGGATTTTACAGTAAATCCGCACTAAGAGAATATATTACAATTTTTATCAATTTTTTAAAATTCTAGAAAATAATAATATAAAAATCTAGATATATATATATAGTTTATTGGTAATATAAGACGCACCTTAAATTTTAGACCACATTTTTTTCTAAAAATGATGCGTTTTATAATTAAAGAAATACCGTGTTTAAATTAGAGATATTTTTATGAAAAATTGCATAAAATCTTTTTTTGTATTCATTTTGTAATTGTAATAATCTAAATTGATATAGTCTATAATCTAGAGCACATATGATTGGATCAAAGTTAGTCGGATTTGTAGTATCAATGAAGTAATTTATTTCAAATATTATTCAATCATGAACTTTTATTTAATGTTTTACTGAGAGACAGAATACTAATTTAGCACCAGAAATAAAAAACGATATCAATGCTTAATCTAAAATCTATAAATATTTATGTATGAAATGGAAGATTAAATAGAATATTATTGAATTTCTAACGGATGTGGCAAGTCGGTTTGAATAGTCGTAATCGCTCGGATGTGTCCAACAGCAAATGCTCACCAGCTGTAGAGGATTAATCTACGCCGCAGAATAGTGAAATTCCGTATAAGATAATCTTCATTACCCTGTTTAACGACACGATAAATAAAACAATTAAAGATTATGACCAACATCTGCAAACGCACTCAACTCGTCATTTCCTCATTTCTAACTCATCCAATTATATTTTGATTATCTTCAACTTTTGCAATATAATATATCTAAAATAAAAACTATTGTCAATATCTCCTTGCAAAATTATTTTTTCTGCAATTACTTTCATAAATTATCTAATATATATAATTATCTCTCATAGTCCAGATAAATTTCAAAACGAAGTTAATTTTATTACAGCAAAATAAATTCTCAGAAATTACTACACACATGTTTAGAACAATTATTGTTCAAGTCAAGTCTCTATTTGGGCTGTTTATCTTTATGCGGCTTTAAAATCCTCGATTAGTCCGGTTTCAATCTTTAACTCATACTATGCGAGTTATTATTGTATGAAATAGAAATAAATAGTATTGACCTAATTTTCAAACGTATATATTTTATATTTTTGCAATAAACAGTAGTATTAATATTACTATTTATTATTGTTTGCCCAAGTGCAAAATTTCCAAATGTATGGAGCATTTAAACTAATTGTAATTTTATGAATCATAAATATTCAACGATACCCTACAGACCAATCCACTCTCTGGCCGAAGCTAAATTTAACATATTATGAAAATGTTAATATGAGCCCGGCGCGTTCACCTTACAAATGAAGGGCATTCGCATCGTTACTTTTCACAAGTACCACTTTCTACATAAAATTGAAACCGCAGTGTGTTATTAACATAACATCACAGTTGATCCCATTTCGATGATTATAGTTCCATGTTTACGTGCAAACAATACCTGCATTCCGACATGAAACCACAAAGTCCGCTCGAACACAGACACACGCTAAAAAATACAGTGTTTAACTGATTTTTCAACGTGAAATGACAATTCGAGCAAACAATACATTCGATTTGTGCTGTGGCCGGAGATTAATTAATGTGTTCCTATCATTTCTGCTTACTTTCCTGAATGTCTTTTGTGGACATATCGATTTTATGGAACTCTCGAACTTAATTTATTACCGACCTTGGAGCATTCCCAAGGCGATACGCGGTTTCAAATTGAAATGTGACAAATCACATCACTATTTGTGGAATTGAATATTGACATCTTACATATTTCATGCTATTTTTATAGATTATATATATTACATCAAACTGAACGAAAATATGATTTTAACAATTCTATTTTTCTTCACATATAAATCACAATAATTCAGTTTCAAATATAGGTCTTAACTAAATAATATTAATTAATCGGTTTAACTATTATATAAATTGTAAAAAAAAAACAAGGTTTTTCACTGAAACGAAATCAGTTTTATTAATTTTCAACAATTTTTGACAATTTGTCAAATCACTGCTTTTTTTAAAAATTATTTCCATATTTGATTTACTATAGATTCTCATAGTTCTCGTAATGTTTATATAATGAACGATTAACTTTGGCAAATTAACTGTAAATGCTAAATATTTTAAATAAAAACCGGTATTTTTAATTGGCAATTAAATGTGATAATACTACTACTTGTTAGCAAGCAAAATTTGTATAGTATGTGATAATTAACTAGAAATTTAGATTGGCTTTCCTTCATTTTTCTATTTAATGGCCAAATGCAATTACTCGTTTCAACGCCTATTATACCATCTTCAAGCAATTAATTTGAGACATTTAGCTCTTCAGCTTCGCGCTCATCACATCTCATGCTTAATTGTTAAATGAGAGACACAACCATTTACCGGTATAAATTAACAAAAATTCAACAACAAATTTTGTATTTTGTTATATAATTATTATAATTATGAAAAAAAAAACAATGTTAAATCTGGTTCTATACAATAAGCAAATTAGTCTATTTGAAGAGGAGCGTGTATAGGGTTTCTTCGGTAATTGGTCTGTGATTTTCTCCGGAATTGAAATCATTAAATCCGACCTGCACGATGGAAATGTTTGTTCGGTAATCGTGTACGCGCTTAGGCTGCCAGGATTTTTAATCAAAGACCATAACCCAATAACTGAGGATTCGGATTACAATTGTCAGCTGGCTTTCCGTGCGCTCGTCCGTACCAGATTAGATGGCTTACGACTTACACCCAATCCCGAAAGACCATTCGAATAGCACATAGACATTACAGCTTAATCCAAACTCATTTCCACTCTTCTCTCACGCACACACACGGACTCTCATTTTATTTCCATCGGAACGCGCCTATTATTATTCAAGGAGTCAGGAAGCTTTAATTAAAGCACTTGTGCCGTTTGCGGATGGACAGGTGGTCGAGGCAGGACCACTCACTCTAATTCCCCTGAGGCCGGAAAAAGTTATATAAAAAAAAATGTGCGGGAATACAAAAGGTCGTGGAAATCATTACGTGACGCACCGCATTCCGTGTATTTTCAGAATATAAAACGTATGCAAATGTTTTATGTTGCAGCTGGTGATCCTTGCCGTCTGGATAAACAGCGCTCTGTACAGCGCACCAAAATTCTTCTGGTTCAACACCGTGTCCAACTACATGGACAACGGAAGGACGGAGATCTTCTGCGCCCCCAACAGGAGCAAATACAATTCCGAACTGTTCGACATCATCAATTTCGTTTTCCTCTACGTCAATCCTTTGTTAATAATGACGGTGAGTTTCCCCGAAGACCTTTCAACTTCGACACTTAATTTGAGTGTAGTTTGCCTACAATTAAACGCAACAAGAATTTTCATCAAAATGTTATCAATGGAATAGGACAAATGCCT
Organism: Nicrophorus vespilloides; assembly: GCF_001412225.1. Lineage (NCBI taxonomy): Eukaryota > Metazoa > Arthropoda > Insecta > Coleoptera > Silphidae > Nicrophorus > Nicrophorus vespilloides. Next base: position 49,555 of record NW_017097008.1, read on the forward strand.
GAAATTACGTTCGTAATTATGGTATAAAATATATTCGGGGTATAAATTACCCGCCACTTCGGGTGCTCCTCTTAAGAGCTTTAAAAAAAAAGAGTACGGAAATCGTTTGTTATCAGAAAGGAATCTTCTTCTCGAGGAGAACGTGATGCGCAAGATAAATCTCTCAGGGTAGGTAATTTATTGTGCAGCATACTAGTGTTCATTTAGGTCAAAATGACATTTACATTCAACGCTTAATCTATTTATAATGCTCTAGATTGACCAGCAAAACCTTATTGCAACAAAATTTTGATACAATTGAATAATTGTTATAATTCATTCTGTGAATTACAAAATTGAAAAAGTCAACATTCAGTACTTGTTTAGTGGTACAGGGAGGAGTAAAATTTGACTCAATCTTCACAATTCCAAAGAATTTACAGTAAATAGCTTCATTTTTTGATTCTCCCAATTCAATACTTCTATAAATTCTGTCGATTTTGATTCATCATTGAATATTAACTAGTTTTCGAACGTTTTACAATATATATTTCAAACTTTAGTAATAATGAAAGCGTAAAAATGTAAAAATTGTACACTAAACTCTAGACGTATGGGCAAGTTAACGATCAATTATTAACAAATATAAAATTTAAACAAATTTATACAATATTATTAGAAATGTATATTTAACATTATGAATATAATTAATAATTGCAAATTAAAATTTTCTCAGGTATTATACACAAAGATTGCAGTTAGACTATGGAAAAGTTCCAGACAATTGGAAAAGCAGCTAAACGCTAACGCCAATTCAACAAATCAGACATTATGCAGACGTCAATCGAGCAGGTACAAAAATCACGTTGATGGAAATAAGGTAAGTAATCAATTCTATGAAGCAGTGAATTACAACCGTTGTATAACCGTTGATTAATTAAATTATGTTACAAAGAAGTCAAAGTTCATATCAAAATTATAACATCATCATAATTTAAGTTCCGCATAAGTTTAACTATAGGTTAAAGTGCTCGATGAGACAAAAGAATCTTATCTAAAAGACAATTTGTTACAAATCTAAATAAATCAATAGCCTCAATATATTTACAAACGTAAATCTTGAAAGAATTTAGATAAATAAAATAAATCTTGTAAGATTGAGACAGACAACTAGAAATATTCCAATTTACATGAGATTCACTGTTTTTTTTTTCAATTTATTATTATTTAAAGTCAAGTGAGCTGTGGACAATTGAGAAATGTAATAAGATTGGAACTGTTCTGTTTGATTACGTTTTGTGATTCAAAAATTTCATTTATTTATAAAAAGTATAAAGGGAAAAAATGTAATCATGTAAAACTTGAATTGTTGACGAAATTTATTTATTATAAATGTAAATAAACACGTTGTATTTTTTTTGTACATAATTGGTATTCGTGTTTGATTCATAGCGCTTATAAAACTGTAGCGAATAATTAGTTCAAATTGCATATGTTATAGAGCAATTAATAATATTGCATATAGTTCACATGAAACATTCTGGCTGTATAATTTTCTCGACACGGACCTATTTGCACACGGAATTTCAAACGTCACGTCACGTTACGTGAAATTTGATATAAATTCACAGCAAATATTATTTGGAAATACGTCGGTCGATAACCACTTGGCCCAATTTGTGGCTAATAAATATATTTAAATACAAATATTACTAGAATTATGATAGTTTTCTTTGTATATAGTTGAAATGAACTTTCTTTCAAATATCCAATAAATACAATACTTTAGTATTATTTTGACACTCATATTGAAAAATAAAATACATTGACGTTTGCTACAATTGTAAATATAAGCGTATAAAACACTATATTTTGACGTGACGTTGAAGTTTATTGTACAAAATAAAATTATAAAATCGATATACAATGCAAATACAAAACAATACCTAATACAAAAACTTCCATCATTTTTTTATTATTTTCAATGTTAATGTCAAAATAATAAGTTGATGATATTTTGTGTGCTTGTAAACCATATATGCAGTCACTGCAGTACTCTGTAATATATCACAAATTTTGGTAATCCTGGTTCGCATCAAAAAACCTCGATTGCAGCCTCATCACGGTTAAAATATGCAAATATTGCATGTTAAAATATGCAAATCTTCATACAAATTGTTGTAAACATTATCAGTATCTATTACAAATTTAATAGAAACATTTAAAATTATTTATATTTAAATAAAATAGGAAAAAAGTTTTTTATTTTAAAATTCCTCAAAATATATGAAGAGACTAGAAGGTTAATGGTGTATATAAATAAATTGATAAAATCTGTTAAGTATTTGTTTCATGTTGTGCAAAGGCATTATGATGTGCAAATTAATATACTTTTTGCTATGAATGGTATAAATTAACACACATCAATGGAATCAGAAAAATATTTAAATTGTATTTTAAATGTGAAAGTTTCCCTTCAATAACTTTCTTCATTATTGATGAAATAATTAAATAGACATTTCATATATTGCTATATGTCGACAGGAATATTTGCTTTTCTTTATTTCACTTTTTTTTACCCGGTGTTTGTTTTCTGTGAATTTTCTTTACTCTGTCGTAAAAAAAAAGTAAGTTTCGTAACAAATTTCAGCGCAGACCGTGCTTGTAACATTAATCACACGGCTTTACGACCGATTTTTGTTACACCGTCATCTTGGATATTAATAAAATCTCGCAGTCTGAAAGTGTATGAACGTTGTTATATAAGCTTTACAATTACGATTCGTTGGAATAATATCAATGGCTTTCTTATTTCCGTCTGTCTGCGCGTGACGTAATTCACATGTTTTGCTTGAAGGTGACCAATGGTGATTCGAAGATGTTGCAGAATCCCTTGCTGAGCAATCCGAGCTCCAGTCAGAACGTCCTGAGGGCGAGACGAGGCGTAATCAGAATGCTGATCATAGTGGTCTTGACGTTCGCTTTGTGCAACCTCCCTTTGCATGCCCGAAAAATGTGGCAGTATTGGTCCAATTCTTATCAGGGCGACGACACATTTTCCACTCTCCTCACGCCACTCACTTTCCTCGTGACCTACTTCAATTCTGGCGTTAATCCATTACTCTATGCCTTCCTCTCCAGGAATTTCAGACGGTAAGTGTTTCAGCATTACACCTAATTTACTTATCAACTACCATAAACATTTTATACCAGAAGAAACAGTAATCACACAATTCCTTCTTTTTTAACTTTCTATAACTTCGATGATTGTTGTAGAGGTATGCGAGAGATACTTCTTTGTTCGCACCATGGAAGAAGACAACCCAGTCATAGGAATCAAAATATGATTGGTTTACAAGGAGGAATACAAAGGCACGCTTCGACGAGATCCACGATCAAGAACAACGCTACTACAGTGACCATTTTGCATAACGAACCGAGCTCCGAATGTTCGCATGAACTTTGAGGGTGTCCACCAATCTCGGAATACGGATAGTCAAATACAACGATTCATGGGTCAAGCTTGTATTTATTTATTTTCTGTTTACTAATAATAATAATGTATTGCGTTTTGTCTCCAGTTTGTTGTAATTGTGAATGGTTCGAATCACTTGAACCCATCATGCGTTTGGTTTAAGTTTTTTTTTTCCTTTGTAGATACATAGACGTACTTTTATTTAAAGATGAAATGTAAATAATGTATGATAATAACTTTTGTACATAATATTTAGAAATGTATCTATTATAAATATAATGCAGATTATCTTCAAAAATAAATCCAATTAATATGTTATAGTTCTTCTAATTATTATAATATTCTCCAAATTTCCATCTTTGTTATTTACAAAATATAGTTAAAAATTTAGAAAATATTAGGAATTCGATTAAAATATAAATATTTATGTAAAACGATACCAAACAGTAGTTTTGCTTTATCCTCTGATGAACCTAACATATCAGCTGTTGATATGTCACGTGATGGCGTGATATAACATGTAGGACTACCTAGTTGGCGTGACCCTAAGAACCCCATTTACTACTTTTGCACCTAATCACGTAATCTTCAGCTTGAATCTTACCAACGTAAATGTGCATGTGGCCTAAAACAACTCACCTCCTCAACATGTCAGCTTTTGAAGAAAACGTTCCAGTTAAACAAAATAAAACTTTGCCAATAAAACTTAAAGTCAAGCACTAAATATGAACGCGTCAGAAGTAAACTTACATATGTATTAAAAATACTCTTTCTTATTTATTAACAAAACACTTTCGTCAATTATTGAATCATGAGGATCAGAATATTGATCCTAGTTTTTTTCATTTTTCAAAATAATATTGGTACTATAACAAATTCGACTTAAAAATTATCTTCAACGTCTTGTAAACCAAACTGATGTTTGTTTCTATCCAAAAATAAATGTTTCATTTTGTAATTATACAAATCCATATATACAAATTTCTGTTTACTAATTTTGTTTTAAAACATAATTTTCATGATTCATCTACTGTTTAATAAAATCAAAGACTTATTATAAACAAGTATCTATACACAGTAACTAAGGAGAATATTTTCTTAAAGTTGAAGGAAACGATTTGTGCATCGCTTTATTCAATATTTCCGCTACAATGATGTATGCAAAGGGAATGTTTTCTAGAGCCCTGTGAAAATCCCTCAAGTGTATCTGAATTCACAAAGTGTTTCTTTGTTACAGTACTAAAAGTATCGCAGCAAAAAGTTAGCGGAATAATCAATCTACTGCAAGAAGAGAGTATTAATAATGTATATTAAATCATGTTATAATATGCTTGAAAGTTCTTACTTTTAACTGTTATAAAGTTGACTTTTTACTCAAATTATTATACTGTATAATAAAGATCAATTAATTTAGCCTATTTTCTGAGATGTGCTTTTCTTTCGTAAGATAGAAGAAATATAATATAACTATGTTTTTTCATAAAATACTCAATAATTTTATGTGTTTGTACAAATATGCAATCATGTAACTATTCATTTTATTGGTCACTAATTGTCGTTAAATTAAATATTTAAATATATAATAAGTAGTACTTCGGTACTCATCAGTAATTCATTGGAAAACTTGTGTCGTATGTAATATAACATTTTCCCAGAATTCTTGCATTTTGATTGAAAAATACTACATTTGTCAAATCAAGTCAAAAAAAAGAACTCTTTAATGACTTTCATTACTAAGTTTATTTTTATGCAAAACTTGATTTTGTGATAATCAAAAATAAAATTTGTAATTAAGAAAATTATCAATCCATAAATCTATAAATCACAGAGCTGTTCTGTTTTCTGTTATATTTCTAAAAATAGAAAAGTAATCGATTAAAATTTTATAGACGTAATTGTGTTAGTCTTTGTTTAGATTAGACCTTTGCAAGTAGGTCATGAGACGCCGAAAATAAAACTTAAAAAGAATGTAATAAAACTGAACAAAAATTTATTAATAATAAAACACATCAATAATTATTTCTATCTTACAGTCTTTTAATACCTCGCAATATGTACATTTCAAGTCAGTCACAGAAGACAATATATCATTTCATACGAGTGCCCCGACAAAAGCACGATGTAAAAGTACTAAATAGAAACCGATATTTTTTTTCTTGTTGTTGATGTTGTTGCTGTAGTACACGCAAATCTTTGTTTTATCCTTCATGTTTCTTTCCGTCGTCCTAATATTATAATCACAATTATTAACAAATAAATAACGTGTGGTGTGCGTTCGACATATTCCTATTATGTATCCATATTTCGCCAGGATTTCGGTGTGCAGACACCAGGTCCGCGCCACCACTCGTTAACATCCTCGAAATGTTTATGCTGCAGAGGTGCATGCATAAGGGCGCACAGCCTACACCAGAAGAACGTGTTTATAAATTCGCCGGTTCCTTTCCATTTGAAATACGAATTGTACAATCGATCGTCCTTGTCGAGACGATGGAGGTACGCGGCCAGCTCTGCGGGACCGGCGAATTCGTCCACGTGTATGTAGGATCCTTCGGGAGCGCTTCGCTCGTAGTCCTCCGGTCTTGCACCCATGACTATAGGCAGCACGTTGTGCCCTAATCCGTTCACGTACAGTTTCTCGGTAATGTAATCTTTGCAATTAGAGTTCTCGAAAGCCAGGTAGAATTTGTAATCGCGATCGAGGATGTCGAAGCAGGCCTTGTCGTGGCGAGGACAACGCAAAGGACCGCAGGTTCCATAGATGTCCACGGATATATACTTCGCCAATTCCCTAGCATATGCCAATCTACCGTTCCTTGATCCGCAATTCGAAACGAACCACGCAACCTTCTTCGTCTTATTCGCAGCATAATTCATCATTTGAGGTCTTTGTTTTATCTAAAACAAAATACATAAGCTAATTTAAAATCTTATTTATTAATCATATAATCAGCACTAGCACGTATAATGTCATACAAAGAAAAACTTGAGCTTTTCTAATGAGTCTAAAGTTTCTTCTATAGAAATCATGACTGGTCAAAATATCCATCATTATTGTATATAATTTCCAACTATACTTACACATAACGTATACCATGAAACGGTATTCTTGTTCTACAGCTAAGTTTAACAAACAAAAAGTGCTAACATCGACGAAACTGAGATATTTGGATATGCACTTAGAAGAACAACTTGAAATATGCATGTATATAAATAAAAACGAAAATAACTGAAAATTATATTTGCAAATTTATGCATATTATTGATAAAGTTTGTTGCACCAAATATAAGGTTATTGACATAAGTTATATCTATTATATGCAAATATGATAGTTATAAATAAACATAAAATATATACATGTATTCCTTTATAACACGGTAGTTTTATGAAGATTGGCTATAATTCTATAAGGTGTTAAAGCTAAACCATGTTGTAAATGTACTATGTTATAAGAGGCTCACTGTATATTCAATATATGAAAAATGTTTTCTAACCTTCTGATCGTAATATGTCCATCGTTCGTAAGGTGCTACAAGCGTACTATCTCTTCTATATGTAGCCGTCCAGTTAAATAAGTCAGCATATTTCACACTTTGGGTATGGTAAGGACACTCGAGAAAGTAGAGCATCCAGATCTGATTTGCAGGTCGAGCCACACTGGGATGCGTGAAGTGATCTTTGTAAATGATTGCATCTGCATCTCCGGCGCGATTCCTATCATCTGTTAACGAGCATCTATTCACTGGGCAACCATGAAATGCCCCGGTTCCAGGTTTCTTATCCCATTGACCCAAGCCGTTGTACGCTAATATTACCTTCTCAGGACTATCGTATCCTAAAATACTTTATTTTGAAGAAAAAAAGCACACACAGGAATCGAATGTCACCTTCGTAATCGTCTGGTATGTACATGAGTTGCTCGGAAACTCTGTCGCTGGGATCATCGTAGGGGAAGATCTTGGGTGGAGAAGAACTCTTCTCCGGGTATTCGGATCCTCCGGAAAAGTACCAGTTCTTGGGGCCGTCGAATGTAATTGGCAGTTCCTTTTCCGTGGGCAAATAGGCGACCTCCGTGACCTCTTCCCATGTTGGCGGAGGGACATTTTCGGCGGAGCTCGGCTGTTGCGGCGATGGATTCGCGATGCCCAGGAAGTAGCTGTGATGATGGTAAGCTCCGAGCAGGAGCAGAACTCCACCGCAGCATACTAAACACAGGAAGAACCTGCGCACGGAGAGACGTGGTGGCATCACGACAAGCCCATTCTCTGAAAAAAACAACAACAATCGACTTTATTTCCACTTTTATATACACTTTCAGTGCGATAATTTTGTAGATATTATTTGCAATAAAATTAGCATATTTATTTTACTAAACTGAATTCCATTCAAGGAAACTATTTAATAATAAATATTTTACATAATACATTCTTGGTATTGTTTTCTATTATTAAACCACAACAATCAAATTTGAAAAAAAAATCACCTAAAGAGATGTGTATGTTCTAAAATTCAGGACAATATCTATAACTTCACATACTTACAAACAACAAAAAAATCAACTTCCTTCAGCTGATTTATCAAGAACATTATTTTTGTAAAATTCCTAGATTAGGTTACATCACTAGTGCTGAATATCAATTTCAGAGAGAAATATATATTTTTTATCATATAGATTGACTTTTTCTCTAATTAGTTTCAGCTAGGGTAATACACAAAGAAACAATTAGGTAACTAGTTGTCTTATCTACCTGCATTTAGATAACGATTATCCTTCGTATATGCACAAGCAACTATGTTTTTATTTTTCAAATAATGAATATAATTAGAACTGCACGTGTAATTAAGCAGTACACAACTTGTTTGCATAAAATGTTATCAGTCTTATCTTCTTTATTCAAAATATTAAAATTGTAATGTCAATCATAACATTTACTATCAATCTACATATACATAAACTATAGCAAAGTATATACATTTTCAACTTAAACAACTTCTAAAACATGATATATTAGTTTGTTTTCGTAATTTGCTATTGCATAATTCCCCGCTATATGTTATTATCCATATTTTTCTTTGTTAGAAAGTTTTAGAAATAATGATTAATCGTAATACCGTCATAAAACAACAAAGAAATGTTATACAAATTAATTTTGATCGTTATACTTTTTTCATAAATTATATATTTAAAAACGTCTATAAATAATTATATTAAAAAAAAACTCACAAAAAAATATCGTATTTACATTATAAAGTAATACACTCTAAATTATATTTGTGAATTACCGACATGCAATGCATGAATCAACATAGACGAACAATATATTTTGAAACTAAACTTTTTTTTATCATTTAACAAATAATTGTTATTAGTATTATATATGAAAGATTATGTGCAATAATTATCTATGATACCTGAAATCCTATCATCAACTTTTGTTGTATTGTTAATTTTTATTTGGTCCAAATATTATTGTTCGCTTCTTCATAGAACTATCAATTTTATACTTATTAGCAATATTTTTACAAGACTCGATGCATGTGCATGCAGATGATGAAAGAGATGTCAAAGCATAACAGAAACAAATGGTTCATTAACATATTCATAAAACAGTAATTAAAAAAATAAATGTTTGCGAAACGTAAATATTGTACGAGAATTGAACGAACAATATTTACATAAGCTATTTTCAGCGGAACGCTGTTTATGAATCCGATTAATAATGGATCTGGAAGCAATTTAAGCATCACGAAAATACGTTTAAAAACTGTTAAGATCGATATTAAGTGGCAACAGCAAGGGGCAGAACACACCACACGTTGAGTGGAGCGAAAAGCAACTCGTATTTTTTAATATGTTGCATAAATATTTGATTTTCGAGTGCCTGAATAATGCACGCCAGGAGCAGAAGAAATTCCAATTTACCCATGCACCGATTCCCATGATCATTCATTTACGATATTCCCATTATACTTGAGATACAATTAACTGAAATGTGTTATAAATGTTTAAGAAAGAGTCATTTCACGAGAACCTATTTATATTTAATTAAATACATCGTACTCGTACGTAACAGTGAGCGGACGAGATTAGTTTACATAAACATTTCAACGTTACAGCTATTTCGAATTTCAGCGGAATGTAGTCTAAATGAAATAAAACATCAGTAATAATAGGATGTTAATCTACAATAGACGGTTTTTCTTTTGTTTATAAACAGTCGACAACTTTGACAGTGTGGAATCTGATATACTTGATTGTCCTTCTACAGCTTGTTCAATCTTCTATAAAACATTTATTATTCTACCGAAAATGAAACGATAATTTAATTAAATTTTTGTTTTCCATTAGCCTAATTCAGTGACTTGATGACGCAATATCTATTTTATATAAATACCATTTTCTAATTAAAAAAAATATATTTGTACAAAATGTAATATACATGGCAGAGACAAAGTATAAGTAATTATGTATCACTTTGTACATTGTTTAGACAATTTTTAATTGTATTATACAGAATGCCTAGACAGTATATGTAATGCTGAAATTGTGCACTTTACCGCTCTTCATATAAACAGAATTTGTTTGACGTCAAAGTTAGGATCCATCAAAACATCATAAATAAAAGTAAATTAATCTCTTGGCATTATGAGATAATTTTGAAAAGGTAAAAACAAGGAAACTTAATGTTTTATTACTGAATCAATATTCAATTCATTGTCATTTATATATTAAGTATGTGGATTGAAAATTTGCATTTCAAACTAATATTGTATTTTTAAGGATAATGCTGTGAGCTTTCGTATACGTAATTTAATACATTTTATAAACAAGCTACTGTCCATATCCATTTCCTGAAGCTATTTGTAAATTGAAAAGTAGGTTATAAAGTTTGTTAGATAAATACGTTCGAAACGCTAAAAGTTATGTTTGTTTAAGTTGAATACAGGCCAAATTGAATAAAGCATTTCTGTAGATAAATGTACATTCAATTGAAGGTGAAACTTTGCACAGCATTGTAAAAAATATGTGAAAAAAACTATAACTTTATCAGAAATAATCCTATATGTGAAATTGTCAAAGATCATAAAATAACAAAACTTATCCAAATGCAGTATAAAGCCGATTACCCGGGTCTCAATTTACCGTGGTTCGGGTTAACCATGGTCGCAGTGTTTACTTAGTCTAAGTTTTAATGCAAATCTGCAGTTTAGTAAATATTTTTACAAGGAAAACAATACAAAATTACAGTTTTTAAAGCAAATTAAAAAGTTCTCGAATTAACACGAATAATCGGTATTTATCGTAGTTTTTCTATGTTAAATACGTGTATTATAGTACTTTTCTACTAATGTAGTTTTCTTTATATTTGATCAATAAATTATTATTTTTTTCTCTTTACTTTTTTGGAAAGTAATTTTTTTAAATTATAATCATATTAAACTAATTTCCTACATTTCAACCGTATTTTCATAAATGTTTGTATTTGTTTGTACGTGAAAGAGCTGAAGCTGCGTTTTCATTTAGTTTTATTCACGAAAATAATTCAATATTATAATCTTAGATAGACGTTCCCGTTTTCGACGATAAGCGTAATACTGTTACCGCGGATATAATAAAACCAAAGAAAAAATAATCAAAACAATCCGGGACCGCAGGTCGTGTCAAACGCATATTTTGTTTCGAAATTCTTACGATTATCGGATCCACTTTCCATATAAAGCAATTTCATTACCATACAGCATATCTTAGCATATTTCTGAATAATGGATAATTCTTTAATTATTAGTAATAATAATAATAATAATCTACAAAATACATGAAAACACATGAGTTATTGACTCAAGAATATAATTTAATAGTTTTTCTTATTTGGAATAATAATGTAAGCTAAATTGGATAATAAACAATGTATAGAAGGTATTAATAGAGTAAAGAAATTGTAACTGAATCAGAAGCACGCTATAAGATATCGGTCTATAAATATAGAGTGAATGAAAATAAAAATACGAGATGATTGGTTCAAGCTGGGATGATTAATAATTTCGTATCGATTCAACGTATGCGGCACGAAAATAAATGGAAAAGAATCACAATTACCTAAATAATCTTTCATTGGTCGTTTTCATTGCGCTGCTTGGATCTATTCCAGTCTGATTTTTTTGTGTATTGTACACGGATTTCCTTCAAACAAATTAAAGTTTTCAGGATTCAGAAATGTAAACGCTGTAATATATTTAATATTCTAGTTAAAACTTAGTTTATGAATCAATGCAACTGAAATTGTAAATAATATAAATATATAAATTATATGCAATGCGGATGTTGTATTTAAGTTTTAGGTGTAAATTAGTTTAAGGATGAATCAGCGAAGTTGAAATTCTTACGGTGAATGATGTTGCAAATAATATAAATATATAATCTGTTTGGAGCGTGATTGTTGTGTAGAATTTTTAGTTTAATTTTAGATGAATCAATGTAGTTAATATTTTCCGAGTGAATGAGGCTGCAAATAATATAAATATATAAACAATTTACAGTGTGATTGTTGTAATTACTTTGTAGCTCTAAATTAGTTTAAATAGTTTAAGTGAATATGAATCAATGCAGATGAAATTCTTAAGGTGAATGACGCTGCAAATAATGTAAGTATATAAATAATTTGCAGCATGATAGCTTTAATGAATTTCTAGCTTTAAATTAGTTTAAATAAATCTGATTTGAAAAGAAATGTGGATTTTGTGCGTGCGATGTTTGAAAGCGTTTCTCGTCGTGCATAGATTTAGGGGTGGGAAATTCGTGTTTACCGTACCAATCAATTCTTAAAGGATCAGAGAGAAGTAGAGAGAGAGAATTTTTCCTTTTATGGACGCGAAAACAAACAATTATGAATTTATGAAGGGCGGGTGTAAACAGAAGCTTGCGAGAGCGTAAGTTACTCACCGGCGTTTTTTTTAAGGGGTGGCGACCGTCGACATTGTAGCTACCCTATAGTGCGGGAGGCAACCATGCTCTGGACACTCTGTGACAGCATCCCTCAGGAAAATCCATATTCGGGAAAGTCGCGCGGCTGCGCGCCTTCAGCGATGGAAAACTCGCACACTCCGTCCGTCCGTCCGTCCAACTGAAACTGAAAACTGCTCCGACCCCCAAAGCGCCTTGCAACAAACTGCTACTTCGTTAGAACCTATATATGTATATGAAAGACTCGCAATTCCCGCATAGGCACACTCTACTCTACTCTACCAGGCAGCGCACGACTTATCTGTTATGCAAACACCTGGCAATGATAATGATTTGGGACAATACACTTTACCCATGAAATAAAACTCTAAAATAAAAGCGAAAAGTACGAGTAGACACGACGCTGCTACAACTTCGAATCAATAACAAAGTCGGCATAGTTAACATTATGACTCTGCACCAGAATCTGTAACCTATCATCACAAACATTCGTTATTCCCACTATCAAATACAAGATAACGATAACCGATTTGAAGAAATCCGAATTAATTTCGTAACAGTAGAAATGATGCATGCAGTCCCCCAATCTCCTCCTAAATCGAGGGTGAAAGAGATTTCTGATGAGCTAGTCCATATGAATCACGAAATACGCCTAAATCAAATAATCACCTACATTTATCAATACGAAACTTAATTCTAAGACAATCACAGTATATTCTTCTTTTCAGTTCAATACAATTTCAAATTAGACATTTACTTTCATTCCTTTCCAATCATTTTGTAAATTCGATCTAAACGCTCAGCGACTTTTATAAATTAAAAAAAGTTCTTCATCGTGGACTAAATGTTAATGTAAAAGAAAAAACAAATAACTTTGACGAATCGAAACAAGTCATTCTAGTGAAAGCATGACTATATGATTATGTAAAGTCTGAATATGTAAATACTAAATTCCAGCTAGGGGAAATCTAAGTACTGAACAAGAACAACTACAGCTATGACTGTAACATTTTTATGTTTCGTTGAAAATAACATTTATGTGTGTGTATTTTGGTAAAACACGATTACCAATCACAAGTAAACATGTATTTAACAACATATAAGTCATCTATAAATATAAACAGTTATTTTAAACTGCTTATGTCTCAATAATAACCGAAAAACAAAAAAATCTATAAATATTTATTCGATTGAATTTATTAAATTTCTATCAATAACAATTATAATTTCGTTTTAAGACTGCAGTTGTTGTATGTTTTAAGCATGTATAAATACTTATATTATTATTAATTAGTTTATATATTTGTTAATTACTGTACATAAATCATTTTCTTATATACTAAATAGAAACAAACTATATATACAAGAGTTTTTTTTTTACATATAAAATAAACTGAGATATTAGTGTGTAAATACGATCTCAAGTTGTTAAATCGATTGACGATAAGTACTAAGTATATAAACATAACTGATAACAGCAGAACAGGAGTTGGACTTGGGTAATTTAACTGCTACAATATCAATAAATAAATTGCATTTCTTGTGTAAGAACATTAATCAATGAAACTTCTTAAATCCAAAATATTATCTATGAAAAGAAATGTATGTAACTTGATTTTTTTTATAATTTAGTTCATATATTGCATAAGACATGCAATCTTACAATTCTAAGAGTTGTATGAACTGTGTTCATTTGGCTTCTGAGCATGGCTTCGTCCTCTTGTTTTAATATTATTTTACATTTTCTTTACACCCACAAACTTGTTGATAGCTGTTAAAAATCAATAAATAAGTACATTAATAAATAACTCACTACTCATACATGACAGGATTTCTATACAACACACTTGACGTAACCAAATGATTATTGAACACTTAAATGAAAGACAATTTGTAACTGTACAAATAGATAGACGAAATATACTAAAAGAGAGTACTCGAACAAAATAAATCATTAAAAAGTGGACTTTTTGCTTCTTAATAAGCATGTTCTATGATACTTGTTCCATTTACACTTGTATGTAAAGACATTTTGGATTTTTAGAGAAATATTAAGCTAAAAAAATAAGAATCAGAGACAATAATAAAGGATGTATCAAACTAATCATTCAAATAAAGTTAATAAATATTTGTTAATCCTTGCACATATACTGAAATACATTTTGCAATCGATTAGATATTTATATACAAAAATGAAATAGGAAATGTATAATGTTTATATGCTTTCACAATAACCTACATGAGTCACTTCTGTAGGGAAATCAGTCAATCGCACTGATTTTGTTACTATTCGTATTACATAAAATAAATATTACTTTTTTAAAGATAATAATGGTATGTAGTAACAATAAGCACATGGTTTTTGCACAAACATTTCATAATTTTCTGAACAAAAAAAATAAATATTTGAAATAATGTGCAAGTCCAACAAAATCCATCCAAATGTGTTTAAATATCTGTACATGTGTTTATCACAATTTACTAAATACAAATGATAAATAAAAAAATATATATTACATAATTCTTTTGTGATATAAAACCATTAAATTACATTTTTAAGTCTATTTTAGATAATAAATACAATGAATAGAGGAAATAAGGTTATCGTTAGTTAACGGTAACAAAAGCTGTTATTTCTTCAAGTAAATTAATGTAGAAGTTATCAGAAATTATTTACATGCCTGCTATATAAATATCCCATGCGCGATTTATTTTTATCAATTACCAGTTTGTTTGTTTGTTGTAAATTCAAAATCGTTTCGAAAGAGTTAATCAAAATAAACCTTTCCATAGGTCATACGAATTGATAGTTGGACGCACCAAAACATCTAACGACTAGATGGTATCCCTCACTCGACTCGCGAAGTGTTTGTTACATAAACCCGAACTAACAACGTTGATGCAAACCAGAGAACTAAATGCATCCACTAAGCTGAAAATATAAGTGCTTACATATTTTGTATTATAACAACGCATGACTAACAAACGCCTACCGATATTGTATTTCAACTGTAAGTGTATCATAGAATGATGAATTTAAAAAAAAGCACGGTTAAACCATTTTATTACGACGACTTCTCAACTTTCCTTATCACAGTATGTGCGAATTACTTTTACGAATAAAGTCGAAAACTGATATGAAATTGTATTGATATAAAGTTAATGAAAACAACAATGCGAACTTTATGAAAATTTCGTTTGAACTTACTGCGTTAATGAAGAATCTCTGTTAGCAAAAATTATGTTCTTAGTTGAAGATGTAAACACGTCCAAACGGTTCGAGAGATGCGTATGCTTTGCTCAATATGCACTTCATAAAATGTGATGTCTACTACAAGTAAATATCCAAAAAAATCACGGTTAATCCATTTAATTACAGCGACTTCTTAACTTTCCTTATCATAGTATGTGCGAATTACTTTTACGAACAAAGTCGAAAACTGATATGAAATTGTATTTATATAAAGTTAATGAAAACAACAATGTGAACTTTATGAAAATTTCGTTTGAACTTACTGCGTTAATGAGGAATCTCTGTTAGCAAAAATTATGTTCTTAGTTGAAGATGTAAACACGTCCAAACGGTTCGAGAGATGGGTATGCTTTGCTCAATATCAACTTCATAAAATACGATGTCTACTACAAGTAAAGATCGACATATACCTATTATAATCAATTATCGAAAGCATAAAAAAAACGTAGTGATAAGAAATTATTTCAATGCCTCAACCACTTGAAAATAATATCAAATTTATCAATTTTATTTCCAGTATATTGACAAATTATATAATATATGTGATTTCTCAATAAGATACTTACATTCAAGATTTTAGTTAACAATAAAATATAATACAATTCTTTGTTTGAATTTGAAATACTGAAAGCGTTCATCAATTTATTATATACAAAACATTCTTAGAATAAAAACGAATCTTATTAATTTGTTTTTTGTTATCATTACTTGACTAGGTCGGATTTTAAGTTTATTACTAAGTATATCACTTTCTGGACTGAGTAAAAAATTTAAAAAAAAATATGAATTTCCTTATGTAGACAAATTAATGATCAATAGCATTTTATAAAATCAAATTATTAATATTTAATGATAAAAATAATTGAAAACTATTGACTGCTGTATTTTCGCTTGTTTTCTTATAAATATTCATTTACTTGTATAGTTATTGCATTCATATTCTTATTATTATTAACAATATATTTTAGCAAGTTTTAATATTATATGATTCAATATAATTGTAATACTTACAGAATTTCCCGAAAATAATCCCAAAAATATACAAAATCTATGTTCAAAATAGTATTTTTACATACCGATTAATATAAAAATTATAGCTTCGTAATCGAAGTGCTGAACTTACTAAGTTTTATAATTCTAAATACAAGTTATCTAATTTTTGGACGTCTACCAATTGTACCAAATATATCTAACTTACATGCCCTTGATTAAACAATTAAATGAAATTTTATAATCAAGTCTTATGAAATATTTATTTGTTTGAGCAGAAATGTTTGTATCATCTTTTTTAAATTTGAAACTTGCATTTTGTTATTTATTTATATTTAGAGTTGTTTCTTTATTTTTAAAGTTTTTAGTTTTAAATTTATTTATAGTGAATATTTCTGACCAATAAATTATAATGATTGTTTGTTCAAATTCGTTGCTGAATTATAATATTAATGGGAAATTGTAGGAAATAGAGAAGGAAAAAAAAAACAAATTAAAATGTAGGAAATTGAGAAGGTATAAATAATATTAAATGAATATTTGTATGAAACATATAAATAAAACAATAAAAAAAAGTAATAAGATATGTAAATGCTGTGCTTGAAATTGTAATAAATGGGTGAGTCGTTGTACATGTAACATTTATTTGAGGGATATTGAGAATTTCAGGAACCATTTAATAAGCACATTTATTATTTTCGTTTCGTTTATATTCAACATGATATAATCTGTTTATATTTAAAAAATATAATAAAAAGGCGATAAATATGATAATAAAAAATAAGAATGAAAATAATAACAATGACAATATAAAATTTCTTATTATAACAATTCTGAGTATTTCCCCGTTAAGAGTGTAGGGGAATATAAACATTTATATATTCATTTGTATATTATTTATATTTAATAAATTTATTTATGTGTATCAATATATTTCAAAATTCATGTTTTACCATTCTCCTCGTTGAAAATCGGACAGTAAAAGTAAATAAATTGTTTTCATTTATTTAAAAACTTCAATATATTAACAAAAATAAAACACACATAATAATTTGATCTTAAAATTTAAAGGACATTCGCGTTGAGCAAATGCCGGAATGTACAATTTAGCCAGTGAGAATATGAGAAGGGAGATGTTTATTAGCTAGGTCTTGCAGCGTCCGGACTTGGATACCCAAGCGACTGTTGCATTGACAACGAGGCCATCGCCGAAACAGTGTCTTTGTCATCCTTCTCATTTCTAACTACGTCGTTGTGGGAGCATATCACTCCCTTAGCCCCTTCGTGAAGGCAAGGCCAATGCCTAGATTGAATCGCTATAACATTTTGTAGGGCAATAACAGCGTTCTGGCAGGGTGCACGAGCAAGTTCGGCAGGCTGCATAGAAGACGGAGGATCGCCCAACAACACTCGAACACATTCCTCCGCCGAATCACATATTGAAGGCAAGTCGTAGCCACCCTCCAAGGCGAGCACCACTCGTCCACGTGCTAACTGCATCAACTGACGTGTCATATATCCAAAACAAGCAGGTGAAACTCGATAACCGCCTAATGGTGGTGCATGTCCATCAGCAGCATCGAATCCAGCAGAAACAAGTACAATGTCCGGAGAAAATTCCCTTGCAATTGGCATCACAACACTCCGGAAAGCGGCCAAATACTCGGAGTCCCCTAACGGCGGATTCAAACCGCCCGACCACGCCACATTCACATTAAAACCGATACCCGCTCCCGATCCGCATTCGACGGGATTGCCCGTTCCTGGAAAGAAGTTGCCGTCATCGTGTCTGTGCATTGAAATTACCAATACTCTTGGGTCATCGTAAAATATATCCTGAGTTCCATTTCCATGGTGCACGTCCCAATCGAAGATGAGTATTTTATGAACGCGATGTTCTTTCTGCAACAATCTCGCAGCAATAGCGACAGAATTGAAGAAGCAGAAACCCATTGCCTGTTGAGGTTCAGCGTGATGACCAGGCGGTCTTACAATTGCAAATCCGTTGCGTATATCTCCGGTCCAAGTCCTGAAAGCCAAATCCACGGTGCATCCCACTGCCATACGAGCTGCTGGTGCCGTATACAACTCGCTCCATGTCGTATCGGAATCCACTCCAATGCCACCACACGTTAACCGCACGAAAGCCGGCACAGGAAGTGCACTCATTTTGCTCATATCAATTTTGTGCCTATTCAACGAACTTGTGCCGTACAGCAAGGTATGAGCTTCCGAATGACACGTCTGAAGTTCTTGCGTCGACGCCCTCCTAGGCCGAATCCTGTCGCACCGGTGTACCAATCCTGTTTCCAATAACCTCGCCCATATGCTCTGGAGTCGACCGGCGTGTTCTGGATGCTGAGAATTGTTACCACACACACAAGCGTGTTTGAGCATTTGGTTGTCAAAGGCCAAGCCCGTTGTTGGCGTTGAGGAAGCTCGGCGTCTTTGCAGCAGAGCTGCAGCTGCCAAATGTACCACCGGACTACTAGAAGCCCTCGATAAAGGACGAATACTACAATAATGAAATTGTATTTAGTAACATTTCTTGCTAACTACTGAACATGTGCAATCAATACTATCAATACATCATATGATTTGAATGTATCATAGATAAATATTCTTGAAAATAATAATACCTTCTTGATTCGTTGGTTCTAAGTTCCATATCACGTTGTTCCTGTTCCTCGGGCAGAGGTGGCGCAGGTTGTTGGGCGGGTTTATGATTTCCATCGAGCAGCGGATGCCTCAATGGTAACGGACTAGATTGCGTCCTACCCAAAGGCCTAATAACACCGCGGGGTGTTGGTTCTTGCAGTTCGCTGATAGTATCCAATGTCGATGCTTCTTCATGTTCACTTTCGATGGCCGGCAATGATGGGTAGAATGGCAACGAGCCCGGCAGCATCTGTCCAGTTAACGACATTCCTAACCGGGCCGTGCATGCTGCCCTCATGGCCGCTTCCGATACTTCGGTAGTGGAAAGGTGGTGAGCCGCCAACGAAATGTTAGGCATCGATGGACTACTGAACAAAGCGTGTCTCTGATATTCATCAGATTCACAAGGAGGACTCAACTCTTTAGGAGGTTCTTGTGGGGGTGATTCACTCGGCGGCTGACATGACAAAATTTTCTTCTTCAAACTTGGAGGCAGGTGACGTTTACTCATTGGACTAGAGCGACGCTCCATTACTCGCTGTTTCAATCGTACTTTTAAGAGATTTGGCTCGGACGCTACAAATATATTTACATTAATATACATTAATAAACACAAGTTGCTACTAATCGATTACCTGTTTTCCTTAATGGAAAGTCGTTGGCGTGAGATTGATCTGAACTTGTGTCCATACCTTCAGACCTGCAAATAACATACAAACAAACAAAAATCAGTATAAGAAACAAAATTAAAGCGCTGAATTATTTACTAATTCGTATATGTAATGTACAAAAAAAATCAATGCTACGTAAACTCTAGGTTAAAATTAAATCTTCCCCAAATTCCCGGGTTACAGGTATTTTCCGTAAAGCTCGATTTTATATATAGAAATGGTTAGGGGTTGTTGAAAGAAATCTGGGGAAGACCTTGAGCATATAGGGACGGTCTCAATGTTCTTAACGCCAAGTGGTGGCAGCCAGTATTACGACGAAGGCGGCGTTCGCGGTGAAGCACAGGCGGAAGGGGTAGTTAATCAATATCATTTCTATTTCTGGATATCGCTCCAACCTTTGGAGGCACGTGCCTCGCCAATGGCCTTCTTATATATATTTATATATATATATATTCGTATTTATTCTGCAAGGAATAGATGAACTTTTCATTGCAAACGCATTACAAAAATAAATAAAAACATACAAAAAAAAAATATGCAATAATGCAGAAACACCGAAACGAAATCGTTTATTGCATTTGTAGCATAACACAAATACGTGTTGAATTATATGGAAACATCTGTTGCTAGGGAACATAAGTAACATATACTCAAAGCTGGAAGAAAATTTCCGCTTATTCATTTCATATATTTCTCCAAATAATTTATCAGCGCAATTATCCAACAATTAAAGGAGAAAAAAGAACTATATCTACTAAATGCCAACTTAAAGCTTTATCAACCATACATCCGCTTGCTATTTTTTTTCTCTCACAAATAGTAATTGAAATGTGCAATTTACTCGCAAATGCAACGTAATCAAGAAACGCAATTGAGAGAGAAAAAATCTCGTGTTCGTGTTTAATAAATCCAATGGTACAAATCTGAAACATGTATTTGAAGTAATCGGATCTCGGGGAAATAAGTAAAGTGTAGATAATATATAAAATGAGAAAATGAAAATGTACAAATCTTATATGAATGGATTTTGTATTAGTTGTACTTGAAATAATCATCGGTTAATAAGGTTGCGATAAGCGTTGAAACATGTTGTTTTCTTTTAATCAAATTTCCTTACCAACAACTAACCGCAACATTTATTTTGGTCGAGGAACGAAGTAAAATTGGATGAAAACATTTGAACGCCGAGACGCTGATAGTATTTAAGTCTCTTTGTATTTTCATCGGGCAATAAACACATATAATAAAAATAATAAATTTATCGAGGGCGTCACTTTTATTTTCATCGGCTTTGGCAAAGACCAAAATTTGGCTTGGGGAGCCGCCGCCTCGCCGGAATCCCATGCCAGTTAATTATGAAACTTGTAAAAATAGTCGCGCGCGAATCATTTTCATTCGGCTATTTTCCTGTGGCGGAGAGTTGCCTTCTTCACTCTAATTAGCCTGCGATTGGTATAGGTCAAGTGAACTGTTCTAATTGCATCTGAGCATAGACAGACGGAGACATAGAAAACATCTGATTACACGAGAGAGAGAGAGAATCAGAGATGAATAGTTGGTGATTTCAAAGATCCACGACCATTCGGACAGCAAGTTACATTATAATCTTCTTAATAAAATACAGATCTCCTGGCTGCATTTAATCTTCCCATTCATTAAACCCAACGCAATTGAAATACGAACAAGAGGATAGGAACATAATTAATAAGTATTTAACAAAAGAAAAAAACATAAATTAGTCTTTAGATCAATGTGGCCGACGCCTATAAATAGCGTCAGTTTGGATTTATTTAAACGGGTATTTTTAAAACTTCACTTTCAATCATACCACACACACACACTCGTTGCACACAAAGCATCTCGGCTCAAGCGATGATGCAAAAGTGTTATTACCATTCGTGCAAATAATTGCTATTTCTATAATGCTTATTTCTTTATTTTTAAGTCGTCGAGAGATAAATTTAGACGATGATATTATTTTGTACTTTCCGGTTAGGCGTAACCATTTTTTGTGTGAGTGTGTGCTCGTTCTATCATTCTCTCTCTTCTTACATTTTATTTTCTACCATATTATTTTTAGTTTTCCGCACATTTTATAACACATGACACCTACTGAAATAAATCTGTTCGTATGCGCGACTAGTTTTCTTTCTTAAGGAAATACATATATAAATTATCACATTTTCACACAACACATTATATAAATAATTATAAAACATATTTGCCTTTGATTTAATCAACATATTCATAAACAATTCATCTTAATAGTTGCAAGGTACTTAAAACCTGCAACCAATTGAATATTTTTACATAACCATTAATATTACTATCAAACTACAAATATCAAGTTAAATTTAAATAATAAAGCATATTTTCATTATTGAAATAATTTAAATTACGATATAAAAGTAACTATTCCCATTAAAAAAAAGATTTAGTATTTTAATGGTGTTGATAATCACCTCAATTATAATTATTGCATATTAATACTGTAGAATTAAATACACAAGTAATGAATGATATTGTAATTTGCACTATTACAGCATACTTAAAATATATTGATTTTATAAAATGAATGGTAATTCCAACATTCATAAATAAATAGGAAATTAATGTAATAAAACGTAACGGATTGGTATAAAAATACTATCGCGTTTTTAGTGTGTGGACTGATAGGACCACATACGAAATAAATGAAGTGTGTATAAAAGGTTATTAAAAACATTATAACATCTAAAAATAAAAACTTCGAAGGCCGAACACTATTATACACGAATTAATAACGCGCTATGGTTAAATGGCCACATCAAAGTTCCGAGCGTCCGATCAAAACAATAATTACAACAACAATCAATACACATACGAAACAATCAAAGTGGAGGAACGGCGCGACCTTGACTGTGAGCTGGTGAAAAAAATTAATGAATTATATACACACACATAATGATTTGAGTTGGTCAATGTACACGAATCTAACTTTCCCCAGATCAAAATAAATCGACTATTCTTCAGTCGTCTATTAATAAACTCGAATACATACAACAACTGAATTTATTATAGCATTGTTGGTCATCCGATGATTCGCGGTGGGCTTTTACCACCGACCGGACTATTCTCGTCAGCAGGAAGATCTCATCCCAAAAACTACTACTCATCCAGATTTATTTATTTATCGCACCGCGTCGCATGTTTATTTTTACATCCGAAGAACCAAAAGCGAAACAGCTATTTCCATCGGCCACCTGATAGAATTTCCCCAAACTATTTTTACGCAACGCCAACTGTGTGTGTGTGTACCGAAAACACATGTACACGAAATATGTATTTGCAATGTGTTCGACGAGTCAAAAAAAACGAATCTAGCTTCAGTAAGATGTATGTAAATGTTGTTTTTGTCCAGAACGTAGAATGAATTAAACATTAATCGTGGCCGGTCACGTGAATCTGGATACTAAATATAGACTCGAAAATTAATAACTTCTAAAAATAATACAACATAAACATAATTAGACGGGTGTAGTTATTTCGGTAACATTTTTTGGTAGCAACTGTTCGATTTCTTCTTTTCAGTCTGTCGAGGAGAATGTTGCAATCGGATCCCGTGTAGATATTATAAATCAATAGAAAACTTATATCAACGAGACGAAACGAAACGGACACATTGGCAATGAAAGTGGAAGTTATATTTTTATCGCTCCGGCGTCTGCCTTATCAGTTTTCCTATATCGATTAGAAATTTTTCCCCCCCGGATCCCAAAAACCAGGCCCATCTAAAAATAGACCAAAGCTACCCAAAGTTTACGACCACAATGGAAACGGCATTCTATTTTTAAAAACCATATGGAATATTGAAAAAAAAAAATCAATAATAATAATCTACCAAAACCGGATCACATTGTTTACGTATTTTCTATCATAGGGGATGCTTAATATCGTTTTGCAATTAACGCGATACAGCTGGTGCCTACCATCATCCATTATTAACCTGTCCTCATTACATAAAAAAAAACAAACGATTGAGAGAAGACTCGGTACTTGAGGCACTTGATGCAATCGATCGTAGATCAAAAAAAAAATGTAATTATAAAATTAATTTCGTGCAGGTGCAGCAACATTATTTACCACGTGCTCCCTATTCATCAATCAACATTCTTATTTACAATTTATTAAAACGTTTCGTGTCGCTGTCGATTCATGAAAATGCAAAGAATATTTAAAACTTCGTTTGCATTCTTAATCTTACAGTTTTTTCTTCATTCGATACGAATTCTATTCAGTTCAACATCGTGAGTACATGTTTGCAGATTAATGTTTAAACCTGTATTCTTGCAAGAAATCGCAAGTAAACTTTTTCTTAATAGAAAACAAGATTATTGATATTTTAAGGTCATATACTACACATTTTGTTACTGTAAAACGCTTTAAAGTGAACGAGAAATTTGTTTTGAATATGTTTTCATTATAAATAAATAGCAAATATCTATAGGTCACATGAATCACTCTTTGTAAGCGTGTATGGCCACAAACTTAAAACGGAAGAGATAAACTTGGTAACTGTATAAGTTCTTTATTCATTGTGTGTGAAAATCACAATTAGTTTATAATATAACAGAATTATGTAATTGAAAAACTGAAATAAGAAAACAATTGTTGTCAGTATTAATAAACACGAAATGGTAGCAAAAAGTGTAGTAATGATATTATAAAACAATCAATTTTTGTTATTTAAATGTTATAAAGTACTACATTATTATACAACCTTAAATCTGTATTAAGTTCAATCTAAGTAAGATTTTTAAATGTTGATAATATGCATGAAATAGTATACATTTGTATCGACTTGAAAATAACCTCAATAACATCAATATTTCAAAATACCTCATACAATCAAACTAACGCAATACTTTTCTAATCCGAAAATTTGATCAAAGTTAAAGAAAATGATATGATGAAAATGTATGATAACGTTTCGATATTTACAAACATTGCGACAAAAAATAAAAATCCGAAAAATTAAATTTAATAACGTAGATAACATTTTTACTCTCAGGGACAAAGATTGTTGAAATGATCGAGAGAGAAAAAAATGTAATTTCGCAATTTCCAATACCAAAATTTATTTTTATACTTTTTAATACTCTTTTCGTTTCGAGTACATTCGAGATTACATGCATTATCATTACCAAGTATATTTATTTTTTGCGCGAAAAAAAATATATTATTGTTGTTCAGTCGCATAAACAAGTCTCGATAATTAAAGAAATAATAACTTGTACATTGGCAATGAAAATAAAAATAGAGTGTATACAAAGTCTACATAAACGATACTTAAATTATGAGAAAATTAAAAATAAAACGTAAATGTTGCTCTATAATTATATAGAAATGCATGAAAATATTTGGAGTTTAAACTTATTACGCTATTAATCATGAATTAAAAAAATTCTACTAATGTGTAAGTAATTTTTTATTTAAAAATGTTAATAAGAAAATAAAGATATTATTTTTGTTTTAAATCCGCACCGACATTCATACAACGCTTTATCAATAGAGATGATAAGTCGGTTTTATTAATAATTTAAATATGGTCATGCGTGATATGCTATCATCTACTGTGAACAGAGGTACCGACAATGCATACAATTCGCTAAAGTTGCAAATTAGTTTCGCAACTCTCTGTTATTTGCAACAAAGTGCAAAATTATATTTAGATTCAATACAGAAGGAAAACAAGCAACAGAAACGAAACTAATTGCTTTTAGACAAAAACCCATTCAAACATAAACACAGTATGCAAAAAAAAAGAAAACGATATCAAAGGCTCTTTATTAATAATTCAATTATTCTAGTTAATGGTCTTGTTAACTTCGTTCCTTTGTATAATTTATACATATACATGCAGATCGATGTCGATATTCTAAATTCTAATTGAATCCGTGTAATCTACGGTAACAACGTTACATAATAACGCTGCATGTAGTTGGAGTTTATGCGATTGAATTCAACAATAGAGTTGTTACATGTACAATTTATTAGTATTTCAGAGAGTGAGTGAGTTGATAATTAAATTCTTTAAAGGGTATCGTATTTAAAAGGCTCACTTACGCGGATCGCTGACCCTTCAAAATGCTATACCGTCAAGAACAGACATCCAATTATATAGTATTACATACGTTTTTTCCTCTATGCTTTGTAGATAAACAATAAATGTCGTTAATAATTTGTAAAGATTACATAATTATTACGCCAATTCTAAATTGATTTATTTTCGAATATGCTAATAACAAAATTAGCTTGATTTATATTAGATATATCCACCGACTTACGAACTCCCGGACTTACGAACAAAATTCTAAATGCTCTAACTTGTTGCAAGGAAATAGATCTATCTGTTTTGTTGCATTTGTTACTTTTGTCGTTTTTTATCAAATAATTGTGATGTCTACATTGGAAAGTATTTGTAAGTAAGTATTTTGTTTATTTTAATCTATAAAAGTAAAAACCATGATAAAGTGTGGTAAGATTTTGAATTTTTTTAAGTTCCTCCCACTTACGAACAAATTCGACTTTGGAACCCTTTGGAACGGAACTCGAGGGATACCTGTATTTTTTTATTGTCACCAATTGTTTTTCTGTTTTTTTCTGGAGAATAAATTTTAAATTGATGAAATATTACTTTATTATAGACCTTTAATTTAATATATAAGTGAAATTAGCTAAACTATATTTATAGAATTTTTAGACGTCACAAGATTAGAATTAATTTTTACATTGTATAATACTTGAATAATACTAATCTATGATAGTACATAAAATCAATATTCTATTTATAGTTTAAAGTAATATGTGTCACAAAATTTAATCATTAATTATCTATATAATAACTTTAGCCTTAATTAATGTCTTAGTACTTAATCACAATAAATAATATAGGCAGTAATACTTATGGTCAATAATAACAATTAATGTTTTGTTTTATTATTATGATGTATAAATGTTTAATTTTTGCATTATTGAACACACATTATTTATGCACAAATATATTTTTTATGAAAATATGATGATATTTAGAAACAGTAATTTAAAAGGAAGATATAGACGTTTCTATGAAATAGATGACTATACAATTCTCGTTAAATAAGTCAAGATGATTGTAACATACGTCAAGGAATCTGAATCTTCTGTTTTCAATTACCTTAAAGAGACAAAATTCATTTGCAGATTATCTCCAGGTATTTGTAAATAAGGCACGATTCCTTCGAGATCTTCGAGTTTACATTGCAAATACAGACAACGGCTTTCAACATTTTAAATCCCTTTTAATAATATTTATACATTTAAGTCAATGGTAATCATTACATACATAACATTTTATGTATTTTTTGTAAACGTTTACGTTATATAAATATTATTTTTATTATTGATTGGGTATAATTTAAACATTAAAATAGCAATGTAATTTATGATATTAATTGAAATATATATATATATATAAATTGCAATTTGTATAAAATATAATATGACTAATAAAGCGTAATTTGTCCGGATTACTAGTTTGTACATAGGAAAGCAAGATGCCAGATGCACGAAACACCGTGATTCAGGTTTTCATATTTTGAATGAAAGGACTGCCAAGAAGCTGAAAATCCCCATGGCAATCTTATATCTTGGCCGGTCCGCTAAAAATTTATATTTGTAAATCCTATTTCCACGTATTCCAATTCATAACTTCGTTCGTCGCAAACAGAAAATACAAGTTTTCTCTCCATCAATGTTTGTTTAAATTACATAAATTTGCGGCTTATTCAGTTAGTTTTTAAAAGCGCGCATAAACTTACCGCAATGGCGCAGATAACGTTGCAAAGAAATAAATACAAAGTAGGAAAGAACTTGTACGCACGTGGAATGCATTAACATACATTAAATTCTATATGGCAAGCTTTTATAAAGAAGGAAATCTCTAATAGTGCCACGAAAAATGTAATGAAACGTGCAATTATTGACGCACGAGATTAAACAATGTCCACGGTGCGTATTTTATGTAATTCAACTGAACGTATTTGTTTGTTTGCGCAATTTCGCACGGGAAAGTGATAAAAATGTAGTACGATCTGTTTGATGTTCTCATTAACGTCAATTTGACTCAAACACTAATTGGACTGCTCAGATACGTGAAATCTGACGTTCACGTCTTCTATACTAATTACTGAATTTCCTGGAACACTCCAGCTCGAAATTTGATTAGTAAAGTTCGTAAAACGTAACTACCTAAATTATGCAACGTCACTTTGATCGGATGGAAATTTGTTTCCTTTTTTTTTTATTTTCTCAAAAAGAAAACCGCATTTTTCTAGTATGCATGCATCAAATGCATTATCATATTATACGTATTCCTTGGTGGATTGATGGTGTATTTATAAAACAATTCCATTATGCGCTCCACGCAAATATCTAACGCGATTATGTGACGACATGTGATAAAAATAAAAACTTCGTTATGAATGAAGTTCGCATTTTATTCAATGTCAGCAGGTAATTTCAGTGCTATCCATTCGGAATTTGTGCATCGCCCAATTACGTGAGTAATTTTCAATGTGCCGTACATTCCAATTGCAATCATTAGGACCAATTTATTTTTATTTATTTTTTTCATGCAATTTCACCAGTGTCATATATTGCACATCTAATTTCGACTCTACCTCGTGACATATCTTTTGTTAAGTCCATGTACGTAATTGCGTTCTGTATGTATGAAAATTGTAATTGCGCTGACTCTTGCTGCACAAGTCAAAACAAAGTCATTTGATAACGTGCGCCATAAATAAATGTGCTCGCAAACATCATCCGCATACGAATTAATTATAATTCACACACATTCATAACTTTTCCATTCGAGCTGATTTAGCTGCAATTACAGATAGAATCCCGATAATTGTTCGGCCGTTCTCAGCGCATAAATCAATTAGCACTGAAGATGCTCAGATATTTTAAGAATGGATAGCAAAAATATGAACGCAAATAGTAGTGACCATCGGGTATTTCATTTTTTTTTTGACAGATTACGAACGTTAAGCAACGTGTGTCACTACTAGAGTGGCTCTCTGCCAATTCGAGAATGGAACTCTAATAGAAACGAAACGAAAAACTTAATGATCACTTGACAGTGAAATATAACAATCAATGCATAAACGATGATCTAATTTGAATAAATTGCTACCGTTGTTTGAAGTCAATAAAGCATATTTAATTGCAATTCTGTCAAGTTATTGCACATTTAAATATTTGTAAATCTAATTATATGTGTTTCTTTAGCGCTCTGTGCAATTATGACATTTTATATTTAAGGTGTGAGCATTGAGGCTCATAATAGGTGAGACATTTCTACTTGATGCAATGGATTAAACATTATTTTATAACTGCAATGCACTTGTTGTTAATATCAAAGAAAGATTTATGTAGCACAATTTTAGTTTTCCGTAGAATAATATATCAATATTATATAACATGTTTTTTTTATGCAAACTTTCAACCAATAATTAATTATTATATAATACAATTATAAATATTAATTACTAATATCTTAAGCAATGTACACAATTTCATGTACAAGATATAAATCCAAACTATCAGTTTTAGTTGGAGTTATTGAAAATATACATGTTTCATGCATATGCAAGTTTTAATGATTTTAAATTATAGTCACTTGATCATTTATCTTTTATGTCTGAATTGGTTGGATGGTTTTATGGTAGACTTGTGTACATAATTGCATATTATAAAAACCTGTAATTTAATATTATTACTTTGAATAAAACTGCACAATATTTGAGTTTGGATCTACTAAAATGTTTTGACGATGAAGATGAAAATATGAAAAATCATTATTCGACTTAAATTTGAAATATAGAAAAACAAGTATTTCTAAATATAGAACGAATGGGTTATCGATAAATGAATGAATCACTTCAATGGCAGTATTACCTCAGATGTTTTTCCACGCACTCGTCAACTGACAAGTATTCTGTAATATTATATTGTTCCATATAATTTACATTTACAAGATCCATGTGATATAAGAAGACATTCTAAACAGATATTATACAGTAGTGTGGCCACATTATAAAAGCTGTTCGTTTATCTGCTTAATCATAAAAGATAAATAAAATAGAGTTATTGTTATCAATACATACTAAAGTAGGTAGTGTAGATTTCCAGTTCCATAGGAAATACTTATAACTGATATTGAAACGTTTGAAAGTCAAATGTTAATCGCTACACAATAATACAGTGATAAATTCGTTATTTTTAGACGTTACTTTTGGATATATTTAACTGCGGTCTTTCGCAACGGATTGTGCAAACCTGACTCGCGTTGAACAAGAAAAAAAATGCAGAAAAATCGATTAAATTGATTTCATATAATTGTCGCGTCGCTTATATTCTCGTTCTTCTACTTTACGAGGCATTGTTTGTTCTCGGCAATGTCAAGTTAATTCATTACAACGAATGTGTATGCATTGTGATGCAGACATATAGATTAAACTGCATTAGGGACATCTGGAGACTGACCTCTTGCAGAGGCCAATATCCGCCACCGATAGAAAGCAAAGATAGTCTCACTCGTAATATTTTTACTTACAAACGAATGCTTCATACAATGCTTTTCTTCCGTTTTAAAACGAGTTTATTACTTATCTAGCATCAACGGAAATAGTAAACCTAATAAATGAATTATTAATGTATTATTATTATTAATCATTTATGAAAATAGATGTAATAAGGGGATTTCGTGTTAAAAGGTTTGTTCTAATATATAGGATTAATGAATGTATGAAAATAAATGTGTTCATAATTGCCGAACATAGGAGAGTTGTAATTAATGAAAAATTGGTTTTCCCTACAATAAGTAGCAAATTTTATAAATAGTTTAGAGCAATTGTAATTTACTTTCATTTATCATCAGCATTATGGTTTTGAAATGTTTAATCAAATCGGAATGTTTGGTCACTTATTTGTTGAATATGAAACGTGAATATTAAACAATTTCATAGAAATTGCGCTGTTTGGAGGATGATGTTTTGCTGTTTCAATTTTTATTTCGTAGTTTGGGAGACACGTGTATGTAGATGAGCGAAACGGTGACAGTGTTTACAAACACCGAGCAAGAGGTTGGTTGGTAGGAGTGATCAGCTGATGGTATATGCGAGCGAGTGTTATTAAATTGAAAGGGCGCGTACTTTAAACCTGACCTAATCCAATACGAATAGTTTTGGTCGCTCACGAACCAAAGGACCTGCAGGAGCACACTTACCAGGAATTTTCCTGATTCTGATTGAGATTTGTTTTGGAACATCCCGAAGCTCTCTGCCGCAGGAAAGACTGCAGTTTCTGCTTTACTTCGGTGGACGCGATAGCGCTCTCCTCGTGCTTCTCCTTCTTTCTTAGCGCCTCCAGTTGCTCTCGCTGCCTGATGTCCTGCAGCTGCTTCTGCTGGTCCCAGAACTCTTTCAGATGCTGCCGAAGCTGCTGCTCGTGCTGTTCGGCCAGATGCTGCTGCTGCTGTTGGAAGTGCTGCAAAAGTATCTGGTGCTGCAACTGGTGCTGCTTCTTGAGCTGCAGGATCTGCTGCTCCAGCAGTCTCTCGGGTGCCTCTCGCTGCTCTGCCATGGCCTTCTACATCACTTTTGAATTGAATAAAAACACACAACACACCGATCACAGCGCACAAAATGGCAGCAGTACTTCTGTCAGAATTAATTCTTTAATTATGTGTGGTGAGGTCATTTCGGTCGCTCTCCGATGTTACGCTGAATATAGGAGCACACTGGCGGCGCGTCACTCAGCAGGCAGCAGCAGGATAACCAGCTACAAAGCGATGTTGCCAACAGACGATCCTCTACGTGAACCCACACGCAATCGCGCTCCAAACCATACTCCCGTCCGTGTTACCATCCGACAACTCTCGGCCTCCTGTTCCTGCTGAAACCACCAGTTTCGAGCTGTTGCCACATGTCCACGCCAAATACCCTGACACCAGTTTCATCAAACCTAAAACAATCCTGCAAACAATTTGACGCTCCAATATTACAACACAATCAGTGGCGGATTCGAGTCCTTACACAAATTATTTTTGTGGTACCCCCAATAATACTAAAAACAATAATCTATTTTAAATACTATAAGATAATTTCAAAACAAGACATTATCTTATAGTCTAAACCCAAAGTCTGTGGCTCCTATAGACGTGCCTCATTGTCTTTGCCACTGACTACAAGCAATATCATATACCTTCAGCAAATGTAATAATGAAATAGAAGCAAGAAAAACCAATTAATTAGCAATAATAATAGCTATAGCAATATATTTAGTTTTCAGCTAAATATTAATTAATTTCAAAACTAGAAGATAGAAATAACAAATTATTAAAGTTTAAGTACAAAAAAAACCTATTGATATTTTAAAAAACATGTTAATATCAATACGTTATTTAACAGTAATACCTAATAGAAGGTATAGGTGATAGGTCATAAAAAGTAAACTTGACAACAAGCTTGAAATGTACACGGACAAACGAATAAGCCCCACCCAATCTTATGTGATAGAAAGAGCAAGCTAGTCACGTGTCGTCAGCCACATGCAACAGATTATTATGTTTTTATCGCGGGTCGAATGCGCGGCAACGCTGCCCGGAATGTAAAACACCAAGGTTGAGATAAATATAGAAAATCTTTATTATAAATAAATCCATTTTTTTGTGTGCGCTCTCGGAGCGGTTCACAAATAGAACCACCCGATGCGCGCTAAACGCACATCGCGAACACCAGCAGGAATCATATTGTGAGAAAAGAAATAGCAAGAAAAAAAAATATAGAACTAAATAGCAAAAGCAACATATACATATATAGAATGAGAACTGGATTGCTGCAGGTTTGATTGAGAGTGGCATCAAATCTTCGAGATGTCGACCGTTGGTTTCAGCGGGGTCCACGCCTGCAGGATCCTCGTCAGCTCGGAAATCTGAAATTTCGCGAGATTTTCAGTATAGATCCGTCCTGTGCGCCTACCACTTGTTTAATATGTCAGTTATAACTAGAACTAGCGAATATAGAATGGAGTTATAAATAAAGCAGACTCCACGCTAAACGCTCCACAGTAACCAGTTATGGGCTATTTTTAATATGCGAGGGACACTAAAAACTCCATCGCTTATCTAAATATAAAAATAATACTTATCTAAACACGAAAACGAACATCTAAATATATAGCATGTCTTAATATATAACTGCCAAACGATCCTTTTGTTTCCAATCCATGTACAACTTGTATTGTTTTTTTTGTTGTAATTGATCAAACCTATCCCAACAACCATCGTTTGAATTCTTGACAAACACAATGCGCACTAGACTCACATTATTATTGTTTATCACAAATAATAAACACATTTAAGATATCTCAGACATTGATATCAATAATGATCATTATTTATTAATAACATTTGTTATTGATTCAAAACACATGTTATCTCATATGTCTGTCTATTATTCAAATAAATACGAACATCGTTTATACCCACCCATCAATCAATATTATTTAACATGACATTAAATAAATAAATTATACTACCTAGATTATTTTGTCTTTGAATGAGTTTCTTATGTTGAACAATTTATTATACTTAATGAAAATACTATTTTTTTATTTTATTACTTTACTTTTATTACTTTTGTACTAAAACTCGATTATTGAAAGTCAAACTTTTGGTAATATCAATATTTGATACATCAACCCTGATATTTTCAACCCTATTCTGTATATCACGATAACTAGACAGATATGAATGTACATTCGCTCGGGACTGGCGTGTGTATAATAGGGGGGCAATGAATCGAATGTTGAAAAAATCGGTTCCAAATTTACGCGTCTCGTAAAATGCGAGTGAAGTGCTTCCGCGTCTTAAATTAGTTGAGCCAAAGATTGCGCGCGGAAGCATACTGCCTCCACTACCACCTAAAAATGTTAACGATTGCTAGTTTTTGGCAATCAATAATCGATAATCAGCCGGATGTTGAATTGGGTAATCCTGCTGGGTTCAATTACGTAGCATTTAAATAATTATCGCCCTGCTAATTGTGTGGCAGTTGAAACCAGATTATTTATTGGACCCGCAACGTCATAACTGACGTCGTGACAATAAACAAATCCGTTATAATTTGTTATGTACCTGTTCTATGTAAATATGGATAATCATTAGGGTTTATTCTTTTTATGCTACGTTTTCTCATCATCGTTTTATAAGAATATTTATACAAATACACCCATTACTCATGTTTATTGATTTAATAATAACGATCGGAATTGGTAAAAGTTGTATTCAATATGTTTCGTCCTAAACTTGATTTTAATCATTTGATTACTTACAGATTATTGAATGTTTCATAATCATATTATGCTTGTGTACTTAAAGCATTATGGATTTTATGAATATTTTTTTTATTATTTGCAGAAACATTATTTCATGTAAACTAAAAATGTTATTATTTTAAATATATTATTGTGAGACGTTTAACAGTTATAGTTTATATTTAAGTACTGCAGTATAATTTTTATTATAGCAGTAAATAGTTGATGGTATGAGTTAAAAATCAAAGTAATAACTTACCGCAGGATCATCTTCAGAACTCAAATTATCGACGTATTTCTGGATTCTAGCAATCTGCACAGGATAATACTTAGTGTGTTTCACTAATTTTAGAAAACGTCTAAGGAAGTCGATAAACTCGGGTTGCTTGGAGCACTGTTTACACTCGAAATTGATCATATATATGTTGTGAATGCTCGTAGCTAAACTCGATTGTTCCCTCAGTAGGTATATCAATAATCTGTAAACAATACCACTGAATTTTCCATTTCTCAACATAATAAGCTTCTGATGAAGATCAATGGATGGATATTTCAAAGTCAGCAAAGGCATATTTTCTAGATTCTTCAGAATAGTTTGCAGCAAATTCAATGCATACTCCAGTCGCATATCCGAACCAGTTATGCAAGGTGAGAAATCGAATTCTATCAAATCTCTACATAGATTCAATTTGTGCATACACTATGAAATTATAAAAAAAAAATATAATTAACAAATACGCTCAGTAAACAATATAAAATACTTACTGATATTTTTATAATATTTCTAAGTAACTTCATTCCAACTATGCTAATTTCTTCATTAGATCGTTGTGATAATTTCAATAAAAACAGGAAAAATTTATCGGACAAAAAATGTTTTAAAATTATCGGATTCATCTGATTATTCATCAACATCTTCAAACAATAACTGCATATCTCCTGTAGTAGATTTTCGTTAATTTCAGATTCGATTATTTGCAAAAATCTTTCAATGACGAAGCAACAGAAATTAATATCATTTGAAACAGACGGTTTCAATAGCAAAATCGAATATAAAAGATGTTGTTCCTGCATTACTTTTGGTATATATTCCACTATATCGGTATGTATTGATCTATGACTCAATTGCATTAATAACTTGATAACTCTTAAATTGAAAATGAATAAATTTATTATTTTAAATAAATATGCTTTACCTTACCTGGTTTGTACTTCATTTTCTGTAGTGAGAATGAATTTGGTTA
Organism: Nicrophorus vespilloides; assembly: GCF_001412225.1. Classification (NCBI taxonomy): domain Eukaryota; kingdom Metazoa; phylum Arthropoda; class Insecta; order Coleoptera; family Silphidae; genus Nicrophorus; species Nicrophorus vespilloides. The sequence goes on from NW_017097008.1 coordinate 85,188, forward strand.
GCAAATATTCCGACCTTGAGCTTTGCATACAACTTAGCAATACCGAATCATCAGCGGAGTTATGAAGCCACAGCGATATTAGTCTTTGTTTAAAAAATGCACTGCCTCTACTTAGTAACCACAATAATTGTGATTTGTGATACGTTAACATTGTGCAAATATTTGACTTTTGAAATAAATGAAACAGATTTTTATCCAAATTGTAATCCACTATTTCATTCTTCTCCGCAACATGTACTGAATATAACAAGTACATAGATTTCTGCACAGCTGGATTGGTAGGAAAGCCTTTTTTAAATCTATTGATCAACGCGGCATGGATATATTTTGATTCCTGGCTATAGCTACAAATTTAGAAATTATATAATGTAAATAGATTAAAACAAAAAACTTACTTTAGGTACATTAATTCGATATAATAAATTATAAAAGAAAATTGGTTATCGAATCTTGAATATTCCATGAAAGTCTTGATTAATGAAAAAAGATCAGCGTTATTTAAATTTAAATTCGGAAAAATGTAACTCATCATTTTCAGAAGAATGTCAATAACTGTATGGTTGTATTCCTCGAAATTTAGATTGTATAAAAGAAAATGAATTTTCTTTATTAATATCTTCATAATAGATTCAGTATTTTTGTAGGATGTCAATATTTTGGATATTGCATCAAAGAACATTGAAAGACTTAATTCGCTGTTTTCCTAAAAAAACATAATCATTCTTTTTGCGAAATGCAGTTATTAACTTTGATATTTACCTCGCTCACATATTTCGTGCCTAAGATTATGAAATCATTGAACGTCTCGATTTCTGGTAAAACCGACTGCTTCCTGGAAAAAGCATTACTTTAATTTCATTCAATTACCAAGTTAATCGATCGCACCGCAATATTGCGTCAACTATTTGGAATCCGTGGATGTAATCTTTCTCCAGATGAACAAACAGTTCCGTCAAACAATCATTGTAGTTAGTTTTGTCTATTAAATTCAAATTTTCCATATCAATCATCTCCAAGAATATCTCGCAGCACATTTCGTTTGTTGATATATGTTCAGTGTGCGAACTCTTTAATACTGTACTTATAATCTCACATATTGTGTCTATATTAACGACAAACTTATCGGATTTCAATCTAAAATATAGTTATTTATATTAAGAGTATACTTAAATGCAAACAACTATATTACATACTTTGATAATATTTTTTTGAACGTTTTTAATAACAACAATAAAGTTTCGGTGTGATCCTCTTGCCTCACAAAGAAGTTTAAATTTCTCATTATAAAGTCTACCGAGTTTGACATATTGCAAAGTTCCATCTGATCGCTTTCCCAGAAATGCTCCAAAATTTTTGAATTTAATCTGTAAATTAAAATGTCTAGTTGTAGGTCACCATTATGTTAAAGTTTTGTAATGTTTACATAATGATTTGATGGTCCATTCCGTCCAATTCTGGCAATTCGTGGAAAGGATAACACTTTCTTATTTTATCCACACGTCTGAATTCTTCGTTATCATTTTCCAATAAGTTGACAACTTTTTCCAGAATGCTTACATCCAATATACTAAATGTTGCCATTCTAAAAACTCAATATAAGTTGTCTTAATACGAATAATATATAATATATATGAATTAGTAAGGTATTATTCTTTATTGATTCCATTTTATCAACAATAATTATTAAAAAAATGTAGAAACAACAACTGGTATAATTGAATAAGTAATAAACTATAAATATAACTATTTTGGATTACTCTTCTAATATAAAACGGATAATTGTACATAATTAGTAATTTGAATATAATAAAAAGTTATCTCAAATGGTTGTATACAATAAATAATATTTATAATAAAACTTTTAGTGGGTGTAATTTAATTGAGCTATTATGTATGCAACCAATATTACACGAGTGTTTCAAATTTAAAAAAAATACCGTTGCTACAATTTTACATTGTTAATTGCATTATATTTTACATATTAGCAAATACTCTACTAATTTATTAAGTTTAACAATGAATACCACACAATAGAAATCATTACAAAAAAGAGTAATAACATGTGTTGTTACTATGTTATATATAAAATAACACGAATTTTAATTAAATTACGAAGCTTATTCTAGTAACGGAAATATACTTACTTTTTGAATATTTAGCAAAAAACAGGATTTATCTAACTGTACTTCTTAGTAATTCACAGCTGTTTATACACTCAACAAACAACTTGAAACAAATGTTATTTTTGCAGCGCTATTTTGACAATCTTTGATATTAATAATAAAACATTAGAATAGCTTTGTTGCAATGATTACTTACCAAGCTAATAAAACAAAAGAAAGAAATTGTTTTTTGTTTCACAGTAAATAGATTTTCAAATAACAATGAACAAAAAATATCTAATAAAAAATGTTTTTAATAAACAATCCAAAATAATAGACAAGTTTTTGTTGATGTTCTTAATATGGAATAAATCTATACATACATAAACCGATTTGATTTAAGCTCATAAATGGTAAAAAAATTAACTAACTTTAATAAATGAGTTGCTATAGATTATTGTGAAATCGAAAGTTAATTAATTATCTCCAAATATAATGATTTTCCTATACAAAAATGGGTTAATAAAAAGATCATCCATAATACTGTATTACTTTTATTTATTATCATATTCCAAAAAAAATATATATAAAATAATCGAAAAATTATAACCAAAAATAGTATTAAAAAAAAATGTACAGTATGTATTTTGTGCTTGTTACTTTTTTTTTACACATATTATTTCTCACCTTAAAGGGACACTGAGGAGGGTTGGTACTATGAATTCACTTTAAAGATTAATTCAAAGGATTTGTACATACAATTATTTAAAACAAAGAATGATTAGAGACTAGAGCAGAGTCCGAAGGAGTATTCTTTCATTATCAAAGAAGTAATAATTAATAATAAAAAAAAGAACACTTCATGATTAAACATATCTAAGAAAGAACGCGTTGCGTTCGTTTTGATTCCATGTGAAATAACGGTGTAAAAAATATAGTTTAAAATTAAAAAATAACAAGAAAAGAAGGACACGTTAAATCATAGAGAGCGTGATAATTGGATATGTCGTTGGTATCAAAATTACCATATAGATCTACGTTTAGGATGTTTTGTTGAATTGGGGAGGGATAAGGAGGTTTTTTTTTTTTGTTATTTGAAGAGATTCTTCTGTTGTTGTTGTTTTTTTGCACTTACGTACATCAACATTGTAATACCATCTTAGGGAAAGGGGATTGGGGGGATGGATACTGAGCAATTATGAACGGATTCTTATCGCCTGAAATCATCATCATTATATATCTACTTGTGCCACTTGAAATACCGTCTCTTA
>NW_017097009.1:0-7102 GCF_001412225.1 Nicrophorus vespilloides
TTTGAAATAAAATGATAATTTCCATCATTATCAAAATTATAAATAATTGAAAATAAATTTGAATGTGTTTTGTATTTAAAAATAATAATAATAAAAGGGGAGATGTAGGAAATAACAAATGTTTAATTAATAATTGAAATCGAAAATAATTTATTACAGTTCAAGAACTCTATTCAAGCACCTAACAAATTGAAAATGTTAAAGACTTAACATTTTTTTTTAAATCTATAGAAAACTCAACACACCAACATTCATTTAATTCATTTAAAATCAAACACAAATCGAAACACTTTTGCTCATACATTCAAACACACATAAACAATTGCGAGCTCGCTTTCATTCAAACCAAAACAACACACACTAACATACAATATTCAGATTTTGGAAATATAAGAAACTTTCCAAAAAAAACTGAAAGAAAAACGAATTTGCTTAAGGGTGGCCAACCCTTTGTTACAGAATTTCCTGAACTGTAATATATTAAATATCAAAATAGCAAAGAAGTAAAATTTAAAAAAAAAATGCAGATTGTAATAATCTGCTACGTTTAAACTTTTGTTACTTTTGGGTAATTATGTAATAATTATAATTAAGTAATTACCATCCAGTCTACAACGAGTAAAGTATATTGAAGCCATTACAACTTCAATATAAATTATACATATATATAGAACCAAAATCAAATTAATAAAATTATTATCATTACGAAAAAGAGAAAACATAATCATATTCAAAATAACTAAAAAATTTAAATTAAAATATAATCAATTAAAGTAATTGAAATTAAATTGAGATCTTCTCCAAATCAATAGTAATTTAATGCAACCTAAACTAAAACATATTAATAAAACGGAAATACGGACAAGAACAAAGGGAATCAATTAATTAAATTAGTAATTTTGAATTGGCGCATTAATTTAAAAATGCCTGAAAAATAATTGAATTGAATTTAAGAAAAAGATGCAAAATGAATTAATAATTATGAACAGGCGTAGAAATAATTGAAATTATGAAAACCTGAAAAGCATTTAAGAAAAAGTAGCAAAAGTAATTAACAATTTTGAATAACAATTTTGAATAAACGCAGTAATAATTGAAGTTATGAAAAATATTTTTAAGTTAAGTGAGGAGGGCTGATTGTTGTTGAATCCCGTGTGGTATAAAATCACTCACTACTTGATGTCTTCAACACCAACTGCATCTCTGCACATCTCCATCCATCTCATCTGGTTGGCACTCACGAACACTCGCGAAATTTAGCAAAAAATACGCACAAAGTTCCCGGAAATTAATATTCCCGTGATCCGAATAATAATTAAAATTTTAAACTAAATCACGGTTGAAGAACAAAAGCCGAAGCCTTAAACTTGTTTTCAAAATAACGAACAAACACTGTAAATCAGAATGTAAGACTAAGAATCGGCTAATGGCCAAGACTTAACTCTTAACGACACCTGTCGCGATGCAAAAGAATGAAATTTCGGGGAAAACGCGAGCCCCTAGATCTGCTGTGATCTGTCGGTGATTGCTCGTATATTTCGGATACGAGCAACGACCTAAACGGATGCACCTCGAGAAGGTTTTAACACAGACGGTCTTGCCATTCCATGCGAATCACTGCGAACGTGATAAACGCATAGAATGACCTAGTATTTTCAATACCTTGCATCCATATAAATAATATGTATAAAAAAAATTAAATGAAATTTTGAATCACTCACGATTTATCGGCATCGTCGTCTCTCGTTACAGTTCGGCAGTGCGGCTCTTCAATTTCCACTGAAAACTAATGAGAAAGCCCCGAAATTTCAGCAATTATCGTGAGCTTCTAATTGGAACGATGTTGACTTAACAAAGGGACGTGCAAAACTGTGGCGTGAAGACGCCACAATGGTACCACCCGGTGCCAGGTGCATCAATTTTTTTTTTTGCAATAAAAATGCATAGTTGGTATTAAGATTAAACAATAGAAAATGGCGAGAGGAAAGCGTCGGTCCGCCATTTTGTTAGAATCGTAATTTCTAATTAACTAACGCGAATATCTCAATTACTAATTATAATGGAAAACGCACATTTTAACACAAGCTACGCAATCGATTTGCGAACAAATTGGGAGATTTTCAATGCAATGCGAATATTTTTGTTTTGTTTCGTATCAAAATTCATCACTAACCTTTAATAGTCGCTAAATCTGATGGGATTGTGTGATCTCCATTGATGGTTTTCGCAAAACGCACGCAAATTTATTGGATTTAAATCAGTTGCACAACAATTTTGAACTTTTAAACCCGAAAAGTACGTCGACTCAGAAGACCAGACCAAGACTGAGCGTCCCTCTCCGCGCACCGACGCAGCCGCAGTTGGTGATACCAACTCATATTTAAGTTATAAAATTTTGTTAATATCAAAACTCCCTCTTGTGGATCAATTGATAAATACATTTGCGCCAATATGACAAAAATTTAATTTCCAATAAGATGACTATGAATCAATGAGCTAATGCCAATATGTGTGTTCGATTAGTATTTCCTATAGGAAATGTTAATTGATTGATCACATGGAAAGAAGTTCATCGAAAAGAATATCAAATCACTTATAAACCAATTGATTAGTTTGCACTGGAAGAAATGCTTCATATTAACTCATCCTTCGAGCTGGAACAATGCATGCATTTCATTTGTGACTCACAACCAATCGATTAGTCTATTATAGAACATTGATAATTCCTTCGAGTCTGATTTGGTATTAATTTACATCACATATTAGCAGACACACTTAATGATATAGATAGTTATAAAACAACTGTCCGAACAAATTGAGTACAGCTGTAGAAAAAAACAAAGGAAGAAATAAAGTTTTGAATTGCTCACAATTGATTGGCATCGTCGTCCATGGTTACGGTTCGGGACCGCGGCTTTTCAATTCCCACTGAAAACTAATGAGAAAGTCCCGAAATTTCAGTAATTATCGCGCATATCTAATTGGAATCATGTTGACTAAACAAAAGGACGCGCACAACAACGTCATAGAGACGCCACGATCGTACCAACAGATACCTGGATCGTCCATTTTTTTTTGCAATAAAAATGCATTGGTAACAATTAAACAAAAGAAAGTAGAGGGTAAGCGTCGGTTCGCCATTTTGCAAGAGTCAAAATTTCTAATTAATTAACGCGAATATCTCAATTACTAATTATAATGGAAAACGCACATTTTAACACAAGCTACGCAATCGATTAGCGAACAAATTGGGTGAGTTTCAATGCAATACGAATATTTTTTTTTCTTTAGTATCAGATTAATCACTAACCTTTAATAGCCGCTAAATCTAATGCGGGTTGTGATCTCCGTTGATGGTTTTCGCTAAACGCACCGCAATTCATTGGATTTAAACCTAGTTGCACAACAATTTCGAACTTTTAAAACCGGAGATGACTGGAGAGAGGACGCCGACGCATCGACAAGCGAAACGCGACTCAGCTTCCCCCTCTGCGACCAGTTGATACCAACTGATTAGATTCAAATAAATTATTTGATAACGCTCCCTCTTGTGGTTTAATTGAAAATCATAATGACATTAATAATAATAATAATTAGGGATAAAAATTAATTTATAATTAATAAAATTTGTATATAAATGAATACGTTTAATTGAATGTATCATGAAAATGCTAATGAAAAGCAAGTTCATCGAATAGAATTATTATTGACAATCCCTTCGAGTCAAACAAGTGAAATGTCAAAGCTTGCTTCGAACAAACAATCAATTAAATTTTTAATTACACAGCACACTTGATGATTCTATAATTATTTGTTTTTTGTTTATTCCAGGATGGAGAACGTCTATTCTCTGGAAATCCAGGCGCATGGTATTGGCAAGGTAACTGTAACTAATTTTTCACACACATTCGATTCTATTTATATAGGATACTAAATGCACTTAGTGTGTATTATCAAAATAGGGAAACTAATGAGTGGACTTTCGATGTTGATATGATCTCTCTCTCTCTCATTTTATATATATATGTATATTTTCAGGACAGGTGAATTCGATTGATGCGCAAGCTAGTTTTCCGTATACGCCGGGAAAATTCGGCGGAGCCTTCGGCTCAGGTACAAACAAATGACTAAAAAACAAACAAACAATTTTAAAAATAATTGAACTAAAAAAAAAACAAAAATTCACAAGTACTACCACAATCGCTGCTGCTGCTGCACAAAAAACAACAACAAACTTATAAACAAACAAAAGAACAACAAAATTTCAGAGCAAAAGCTAGTTTTTGTTTTGTTTAGACAAACACCAACACGACTAATTTTGCTTCTGTTTAGTTTATTTATTTTGTGTTCAATTAATTCGCTAATAGTTTTTATTTTTTTTTCTTGATACATTTCGTGAAGTTCATTAACCCAAAGTTTAAGTCTAAGATTTGGGTTAATGTCTTACGAAATGTGCTAATACTATACAAAGTTCTAATTAAATAATTTTTCAATCATCATCATTACAATCATCATGGAGATTAATTCGCAATTAATACAATCTACATTATTATTGCTCAATCTATAAAAGGGAGCGATAAAATCTGGTCCATCCATCCAAAGTATTCGAGAAAACTTAAAAGCATTCCTCCTATAACGTTAATAACGATTCCCATCCGATTGATAAAAGAGACCATTTTATCATCATCTAGTCCTCTTCTCAGATTCTATTTTGTTTTTTTTTTATTGATCTCGTTTTTGTTTCTTTCCATCTGGGCCTACTGTTATTATTTATGGGTCTCTGACACACTCTTTCTTACGCAATCCGTGCGTCATCCCGCTTCTTTTTTTCGATACTTATCAATTCGTGGCCGGAGAGCATATCTTAATTACACGCAGGATCGATCCATTTAACAGCAACAGAATTTTTACTGCGAGTCATCATCATCATCATCAGTGCTTTCAAAGTGAAACGCAGATTTGATCTTTCACTCTTTTTCTCTTTCTCCATTTCGAAATACAGATGCCCTTCATAACAATTATTATAGTTAATTCGATAGTTTGTTTCAAAGAAAAAACAACAATTACAGTTGGTTGTCATGTAAACAACTAAAGTGATTAAGTAAGTTTGTAGTAGTCATGGAGATCAAACATTGTACAACAACAACAACATCATCAACGCACATATTAATAATCCACATATTTTTGTATTACATTTTCTTTCATGTGAATTTACTTATTTTCTTTTCGCTTTTTCCACGCCACTTAGATAAAAACGATTAATCGTATTAATTAATAAATTTATAATAATTTTTTTTTGTGTGTGTGTTTGTGGCGGTGATTAATACTGTTACGCCATTACTTCCTTCCCTCCAACCAATCCGTTGTTGTCGTTGCTATAACAACCGAAGTGGCGTTGGTTCGCTGTAGGGCGATTTACAAAGGTAACCATAGTGACTATTTGATGATGAGAGCAACGCATTGAGATTTTGGATAATCAAGCTGTAGCAGTAGTAGAAATTTAATTTCGTTAATTTCCTTTAATTGTAATTTGACTATTGCTTCTTATTTTAGTTTAGCTTTATTGCAGTAGGCGTTTCGCTCTCATCTTTTAGCCGGCTTATGGTTTCGTGCGCTTTCTTTACCAAATTTTGTTTGTTCAAGCGGATGATTTCTTTTCTTTTTTTTTCATCTTTGATTGTCGTGTGTTTCGTAGGTCAAGTGGTGCAGCAGAGTTTGTCGACGAGACCTGCGGTGTTGTCGACGAAAGAGGGCATCGAGAAGGACGACAACTCGTACATGGGTTACTCGATTGCGGTGGGCGATTTCACCGGTGACGGTGAACAGGGAGTCGCCGCTGGGATGCCCCGTGGTGCGGGACTCTTGGGCAAAGTGGTGCTCTTCACGTGGAATCTAACGAATCATCAGAACATCACCGGGACGCAGCTGGGCTCTTACTTTGGATATTCGATAGCGGTTTGCGACGTGGACGGCGATCGGACGGACGATCTGATCATCGGAGCGCCTCTTCACACCGAACCGAACAACGAGGGTAAATACGAAGTCGGTCGCGTTTACGTCATCTACCAGGGCGAAGATCGGAAGCAGAGATTCAGGAAATTCAAGACTTTAGACGGAATCAATTCCAAGTCGAGGTTCGGTCTGTCCGTTGCCTCCTTGGGCGACATCAATCTGGATGGGTACGGCGATTTCGTGGTGGGTGCTCCGTACGATGGTCCGCACGAACGCGGCGCCGTTTACATCTACCACGGCTCCAAAGACGGCGTGAACCCCAAGCATTCGCAAGTGATCTTCTCCGAAGACGTTGCTGATCCTGGAAGCGCACCGATGTCCACGTTCGGCTTTTCCGTTGCCGGCGGCATCGATCTCGATCACAACGATTACCCGGACATGGCAGTCGGAGCGTACCTTTCCAATTCCGCTTACTTCTTCCGCTCTCGTCCTGTCGTCAAAGTGAACGCCTTCGTGCAATTCCTCGCCTCCAACAAGCAGATCATCCTCGACGAGAAGAACTGCACTCTGATCAACGGGCATCGCGTTCCCTGCACCAACATCGACATCTGCTTCAACTACACCGGTCTCGGAGTTCCCCACAACATAAGTAAGACAATTTAAATTAAATTAAATCCATTACAAACACTATAACTAAAACTTGCATTCAAGATCTGGACGTGCAGTACGTGCTTGACGCCAAGAAGACGAAAGACACTCGCATGTTCTTCATCGACAGCGAAAACAAGTTCACCATGAACGATACTCTTCAGCTCCAGAGGGACAACAGACCAATCTGCAGACAGAAGATGGTTTACATTAAGGTACGTTAATTAACACTTTAAAGACGGCGCTTTTCGGGTTGTCTGCCCCCAGAATTTTTTTCGTGGACGCCTATGGACTGAGTGAAAAGTCAAATATCTTACGTCAATTATAACCTTTAAACGTTTAAATTTTTCTTATACATTTTTTAATGATATTGAAGCAATTTATAACAATTGTGGGAAAAATATTGAAATTTTCATTCAATTCTACTTGAATGAAAATTTCAAATATGCTTCGCAAGTTAATTTGTAGAAAGTATGCTCTAAGAATTATTAAAATATGTATA
>NW_017097010.1:0-6822 GCF_001412225.1 Nicrophorus vespilloides
GCATGGTTATTTTTTTATCACTCCTTGTAACAATTTAGAGCTTTTAATATTTTATTCGTAACTCGTGAGTTCATAAGTCGTGTATTTATTAAATGTATAAACACTAGCCTTTACCCATATTTAGTCCACAAAATGTCAATTTAGTTAAGCTTTTACAGTTCTTAAGTTAATTCGTTTTTAAAATACTTTGAGGCTCTGGTGTTTATAGTAAATAAATATAATTGATTTAAATATTTTACAATAAGTAGAAAAACTGAAAGATATTGTTTTATTTGTTTCAAACTTATTAATTTGTATATTATTATGTTTCATTTGAGCTCATGTAGAATTAACATATCGATAGTGCGTGATATTTATTTCACATCTTTTCCAAAGTCATCCGACGATCATTAATTTAAACCAAATTAAATTTCAATTGGGATACGTCAAATGCATTCAGCTCGAGTGTTGAGGGTCAAATATATATAATTGAATTCAATTGAAATATACGACATTCTTGATTGTAAGATTGAATTGATTATTTCAAGAGAAAAAAAATCGAATCTCACAATTAAACGTTATACATTACATCGAATTTTTAATTATTCAAATTACAGTGGAACCTCGCTTAACGAGTTTAATTCGTTCCAAAATTTCCGGATTTTATAAACCAATGAATAGATCTATATATAACAATCATTTGTGAAATACAGGGTTTCGGCGTTTCATGCCAGAGAAAAATTTGTATAACACATTTTTCCCATATAAACCAATGTAAATTCCGTTAATCCGTTCCATGCCGGAGAAAAAAAAAGTATAACTTGGTCTCGATTTTTCATGATTTTGCTTTTCATATCTATGGTTATTTTTATTCTTTAGCTTTTTATTCGGAGACATGCCAGTGTTATTAAATTTTGAAACCAATACATAAGTTTGAAAACACTAGTCACTAATAGTTAAAACACAAGTTTGGAAATTTTGTGATCACAAACAACACTAAGATGCAACTAGAATGACCACTAACATTTTTAAGTGATCACTAACATAAGTTTTCCAATTCACACATGTGAAGTGAGTTTATATTTGTTTATTTTACTTGTATCAATTCGCAGACTTGGTGGAGGTCTCTTTATGAAGAAAGAAAGAAAGAAAATCGAAGATGGTTAATATATTCAAAAATACACATAATATGTACACAATGATGTAGAAGGGCGCAATCCGGGACTTCTCTTCTCATTCGTCACTCGTTAAGCGAGTCAATTTCTTACAATTCATTTTGTTCGTTAAGCGAGGTTCCACTGTATTTCTAAATAGATTTCAATTATTTCTCTTTTGATAATTTTTTTTTATAATATTCAAATACAACAAAAATTAAATCTAAATTCATTACATAATTACTGAGATTTAGCTATAGAAAATAGTTTAATAAACTTTTTATAATTTAAAAAAAATAATGATATTTTGAAAATATATAACATTTATTTCTTTACATGTTTCTATTGGGCCTAAAATATTGAATTTTGTTTATATTAAAGCCTTTTGGTTATCATTTTGTAATTTAATTCTTTGTAATTTTGATAAATGAGCTAAACTTTGTTATTATATTTGTATATCACAGATTACAATTGTAAAATTTTCATGATTTTAAGGTAACTTTTCCCGGATTGTTGAAAGTTCCCGGGAAACGGGAAATTTTAAATATGTTTTTCCGGAATCCCTTGCATATAGGGAATTTCGTTTTTAGTTTAGTAACAAGCACCCATATATAGAAATTTTTGAATTTTATGAAGTCAGAAAACAAGTTAACAACATATTTCGAATAATAATGTTTTGCTTTTTATAATATTCAAATACAACAAAAATTAAATCTAAATTAATTACATAATTACTGAGATTTAGCTATAGAAAATAGTTTAATAAACTTTTTAGTAATTTAAAAAAATAATGATATTTTGAAAATATATAACATTTATTTCTTTACATGTTTCTATTGGGCCTAAAATATTGAATTTTGTTTATATTAAAGCCTTTTTGTTATCATTTTGTAATTTAATTCTTTAATTTTGATAAATGAGATAAACTTTGTTATTATATTTGTGTATCACAGATTACAATTGTAAAATTTTCATGATTTTAAGGTAACTTTTCCCGGATTGTTAAAAGTTCCCAAGAAACGTAACAAGCATCCATATATAGAAATTTTTGAATTTTATTAAGACAGAAAACAAAAATTGCTGTTTGGGAGTGATCTTTGCTGATGAGGTTAACAACATATTTCGAATAATAATGATTCATGTTGTTATTTTTTGTTGTTGTTATGGTAATACAATATAATCAGACAGAGATGTAGGTTAATGCTTCAAATAGTGGTGTCATTTTTTTTCCACGTAGATCCAGTTAAAGGTGTTTAAGTTCCAATTAAGTTGCAAACAAGCAGGTAATAAAATTATCCACTTTAGTGTTTATCAAAAAATAAAATGGTCAATAATTATCATCATTATCCTCGTCAATGCAGACGAAGATTAAATCAAAAGTACATTATTTAAATTTTACGTTAATAAATAACGTTTTCTCGATGTAGTAATCGCATTAAATGTTGAAACGATGCAAAAGGTGAGTGGAAAAAGAAAAACATCCGGCAATTTTATTTGCGACAACGTGAAAAAAAAAGCTGATTATAAAACATTATTTACGCATTATACATGTTTTTAATTATATTTATGACATTTCAATTAAGTATTTTACAATGGAAATATTTCTTTAGTTGTTTGAAATCGAAAACAGAAGGTTTTTAAATTATATTTTTTTATTCCAGAGGTAAAAAAAAAATTGTTTATACAATATTATAATAATACAAAAGACCAAAAAATATAGAAAACAAATCAAATTTCATTCAATTTTTTTACATTTTCTTTAAGTTTATTAATTAATTAAGTTTTACATTTTATTAAGTTAAATTAGAGATAATTAATTTTATGATTAATATTTAATCTTCAAATTAACCCTTTACCCTACTCGCGTGGCGTCTGTGAGGCGCCAGTGGGTACAATACCAACAATGACTTGATCCAAAAAAATGTGGCGGATTTTATGAAAATTAGTAAATATACATGATTAGAAGGTAAAATGTTATATTTTTTCCTCATTATAAACAATTAACATAACAGATTTTCGCAGACGCCATGCGAGTAATGATAATATAAGAGTAAAAATCCGGAATTTCTGGAACGAATTATGATCGTTAGGCGAGGTTCCTCTAAATTTTATTTTTATCAATTTATATTAGGTTCTAATTTGCACTTTATTCTGTATTTATATGTAGAGTTGTATTGTATTTTTTTTTGCAAATAGAAATATATTATAAACTAAAACTAAAATAAATAATTGTTTCTCTTTGCAACTGTTCTTATATAATAACTTAAAGTAGAGATTATTGCCAACACTTTGCACAAATGGCGGCAAATTCAAATCTTGCGATAATTTTGGGACACTCTTTATTACATCTGTCTATTGTCTGTTCAACTATATAAAAAAAAATGTACAAATGAATGAATGTAAATTGTTATTAGTAATTTGGGTAAAATTTAATAGATGTTACTTATTTATATAATTTTTGAATTGCCTGAATGTCACTGACTTATTTCTAAATTACGAGCTTTTAGCTAAACGAGCAAAATAATTTGAAAGATAAATGACTCAAATTAATTATCTCGAGAATATGTTCCACAGTACAACAAATTTTTACAAATAAATAACAGTAAATTGTTATCAATAATCCAAGTAAAATACTTATTTTTATCAGTTATAAATTACTTGAAAGATTAGAAAATTCCCTGAAGAAAAATGAAATTTACAGCAAGAAAATAATCAACTTTAACAAATATTGCTCTCTAACAATTATTGAGTTGGAGCATAATTATCAGGCGTTCTTTAAACTATATTTATTAAGAAAAAAGGAACATAAAAATCCGGAATAACATTTTTAAATGATAATTTCAGAGCGATCCCAATTGCTTCCCAATTGCAAAATGCTTTTCTATTAAAAAAGTGAACAAAATAGCAAAAAAAAACGCCGGATAATTATGCACCAAGTAGAAATTTTAATTTTGGATGTACTTTTGCTTAAAGTGTAAATTTTATTTAATGAAATATCTCAATTAATTCATTCATAAAAAAAATCTGCTTAATGTATTAATATTTTTATAGTTTATAAACAATTCACTTATTTTATAATTTACAAAATGATCTTTAAAGTTTTAAGATTCTAAGAAGAGATGAAATAAAATAGTAACAAGTTTTAATACCACACAGTGTGTGAAGTCAATGTATATAAACTTCACAGTTCGCTAAATTGTGTATTAAGAAAACATCACTTTTGTTACAGGATTTCCGAAGAGCGTGTGTGGTCTTTCCTTAGCGCAGTCAAAGAACAAACAATTTCTTTTAATTAGCAAGTTTTGAAACATTATGTGTCGAGGCGCACGGCGTTCGCGCTCTTCGTCTTCCCGGACTTTCAGCTCTTCGACGCACGCATGAAAGCAAAATAAACTCGACTATTTAATTTTAAACACGTATTTATAATGCGAGAGAATAATGGAAAACGGACGTAATGAAAGAAGAAAAAAAACAAAAACAAAACGTAAAAACGAAAACAAACCAACAATAAAGAGCGCTCATACATTGCAAAAAAAAAAAAAAAAAAGAGCGGGAGCGAATTAATATTTAAATTTAGCTCCTTTCATATTAGAGTTCCTCGTAGAAGGAAGGCTGTTATTTAAATGCCATAAAATATAAATTTAATGCTTCGCATATGTTAGTCCACTTTATTGTTTAAGTATCCGTAAATATAGCAGCGCTTCTCGTTTCCCTCTTTATTCCATTCGTGTTTTTTTTTCTTCCCCCTGTTTCTTTTCAGCTGCATGAAACGGTTTACGAAAGTTAAATAAGCAACTGAAATGTGTTAAGCATGAAACGCGGAGCGCTCATAATAATAATAATACTAACTCGGGCACACTTTTCAGGCCCGATGCATGAATGAATAATAAGGTGACAAAATAATAACAAGCTGGAGTTACGTAACGCTGATGATGGATAAACGAGTCTGCTTCGTAAACACCATTCTGATGGGTTTTTAATACAATGAAACACCATCATTATTGTATATTCCAAACCCACTTTGTGCATTTAATACCATACAATTCTTGTTTGTTGGGGGGAAGAACATCAATGATATCAAATTCGCCTTTCTTGCGTGGGAGGTGGTAATTGTATGAATTGCTGCTTAACTACTCAACGGTAGCTCATTGGAAATATTGAAAGTGAATGCGCCGAAACACGTCCTCTTTCACACAATGAATGGTTCAACTAATAATAATAATAATAACGAGTTCTTTTGGCCACTTTGATGTTGCCATTGTTGGATCCATTTATTACGAAGATAATTTTTCGATTCGAGGAAACGTTCTCCTCATTGTTGCACAGAAAATAACATCATTTGGTGCACGACGCGTTTACATAATTATTTACTGGCACCTGCTATTTCACTTTTAAACTGTAATCAATTATTACGCGATTCATTGCAAACTAGCAGCCTTTTACTGGTAATTGTTGTGCAATTAACATTTGCTGTAATACAACCACATAATTATCCAATCAATACCTTTTTTTTTCAATAGAGTCTTGTTTTTTTTTAATTATTATTATAGCTTTCAAGATGAATTAAAAGGAAACCATATGTGTATTATTACAGCAAAACATTGCATAATGCGACTTCTATAAGCGCGCGTATTCGCTATAGTTCTGTTCGCTATTTTTCTTTGTATGCTTCCTCCAGTTTCATTAGTTGTTAATAGTAAACATATTCATTGATCGTTTGGTTCCTTGGATGCATGTCAAAATACGCAACATCTTTGTAATCACACGAAATTAAAGCATTTAGACTAATAAGTGAGACAATCAACATTTCAGATCAGGGCCTAAATGCTGACGAAGAAGAGGAGAGGTTTTTAGTGAGTAAAAACTAATAAATTATATTTAGTTCTTTGAATAATTTTACTAAAGCTTTCTTAAAATCTTAGAAAAATAAAAATCATTATCGAGAATATTAAAATAATAATTAATTTAGCCACACAAAAGCTATATAAATCCAATAAATTAATG
Organism: Nicrophorus vespilloides; assembly: GCF_001412225.1. Taxonomy (NCBI): domain Eukaryota; kingdom Metazoa; phylum Arthropoda; class Insecta; order Coleoptera; family Silphidae; genus Nicrophorus; species Nicrophorus vespilloides. The sequence continues at coordinate 6,138 of NW_017097010.1, forward strand.
ATTTACTAAGGGCAATTTTTATTAATTTGCTTATTCAATACTTAACTAACTTAATAAGTGTACATTATTTCAAATGTTTAGAATTAAAGATGTAAACCAGTGATTCCCAAAGTGGTCTATATCGATCCCCAGGGGTCTATGACAACCTGCAAGGGGTCTACGTCAGCGAAAAAAAAATTTGGGGGTCCATGAAATGAAAATGAGGGTCCACGATAGTGGATCTCAACCGGTGGCAATCGAAATCCCGACATTCGAAATCCCGACTATATCAAAATTCCGACAACCATAATCCCGACTGTATCGAAATCCCGACAGTGTCTTTTATTATATATGACCGCCAAAACAGAGCATTAATGAGTTATCTTCGCGGAATTGCTCGACTGTATCAAAATCCCGACAAGCATAATCCCGACTATATCGAAATCCCGACTGTATCGAAATGCCGACAGTGTCTTTTATTATATATGAGTATAGTGTTTCATTATAATTATTTTATTAATTTTTGTATTATAATAAAGATAATTTTAAAAATTCATCGCTCGAGTTTTTTATTTCTAGAATATAACGGGGGGAGTTGAGATTATTAATTGTTGTTATTAACTATTAATAACAATATATATTTATTATTGTATTTGTTTTCATTGACTTAATAAAACTTAAAATTAAGAAATATTCTAAATTAAAT
>NW_017097011.1:0-2615 GCF_001412225.1 Nicrophorus vespilloides
TTTCTGGGGATTTTTATGGAGTGCGAACATGCGACTTCGTGAAGGAAGGAGGGTTGAGGGAATAAGATGAAGGGGACTGAAGGAAGGAAAAGTGCACAAAAGCAACGTCTGCACCGAGATTGGCGAATGAGAGGCGATGTTTGTTAACCGGGGGGAGGAAAAAGGGTCTGTTGCGGCGAGGGCCGAAGAAGACACGGACTCCCCAGAGACGAGATCCCACCCCCAGGAGAGACGTTGAAGGGAAGGGCGCAATAGGAAGGAAAGCAAAGAAAAAAAATGGGCTCAAAGATGACTGCGAAATAAAATCAGATTTTTCTTAACATTTACCTGCACATGATCTCGTGGGTCAGCAGCACCCTGCACATCTCCGGATTCTTGTCCTGTCCTTCGTACATTATAGCCTGCAATTAAAAGAAACAAAAAAAATTGATTAAGCAAACAATGAAGAAACAACAAAAATCACCAACAATTTGTTGATATCGCGTTTGCGTGCCCGAAACAACTGTTTAACAACTGAATTACACCCCCGACGATCGTCCTCTTTTTTTTTTTTTTTTCGTCGTGTTTTGTTTGCTTTCGTGTGCGTACGGGGAATCGAAAAGCAAACGACGCAATCGAAAAATCCGCTTTTTCTTTGTTTATAAAAAAACAAATGATACATAACGATTCTTATGTTATAATACACGCAGAAGTAATAAGTGTACGGGGACTTAATTAATCGCAATTAGACTAATTGCATAGTGCGTGTCTAGATATATTTTTTTTGTTTTTTTTTTTTGAAGAAATTGTTTATTTTAAAATAGCCTTCTTGGATAAGCACGTGACGCGAAGAGGAAACAGATGCGATTGACGTATACAAAACAAAAGCGAAAAACAAAATATCATCAACGCAATCTTGATAGAAATGAGTGAATTATCCATTCAAAGTTTATAATACAATAAAATGAGTAAACTTTAGATTTTCTTAAGAAAAATTTTGAGAAATTTCGTTTTTCTTTAATTTTTAATAAAAAAAACATTGTTAATTAATAACTATTTGTATTAAATAAGCATAAAAAAGAAAACATGCAACTTTTTGGACTGTTTTCTACAATTGATTTTATTCTTCCAATTAAAGATGTTTGTTGTTTCAATTGATGTTTCGTACTACTTCCGGTTAATTCACGTAATTGTTTCGTGTAGAGATAATTTGTAAATTATAGTTTTATCTTTAATTTGATGTAAAATGTACGTAAATATATTGATAATTGGTTGAGTTATAATGAAAAATAATGTGAGCGGTCAAAAAATTGCTGTGAAATGAATTCTTGTTGTGTTTCTTATTAAATTTAAGGATTAAGTTTAGATTATTTGTATAGTTTGCGTGCGGTTTACTCTGATGGTGTTTAATGAGGCGGACGTACTGGTACGGCTGTTATTTAGGTTTGCGGGATTGACTTTGTCGCTCTGTTGTTGTTGTTATTGTTGCGCTCGGAAATGGGAATGAATGGGATTTCGAAGAGGGTGCATCAGCGGCAGGATCGAAGGGGATGGTTTTTGTAGTCGGTGTTTTATAGCAGGAAGATAAGATCGGATTATAACGGTCCCATGCGGCGACGGCGTATGTGCAGTCATCAATGGGCACGGTATAATTACCGGACTTCTCTCTCCCCCATTCCTATCTTCGGCCGCTATAATCCTCACATTTCGTTCCCCCTTTACACCCTCACCCTCAGCCATAAGATTACCGGGCTTTAGGTTGTAGACCAGTTGATAGATTTTTGCTTAATTGAATATGTAACACGCGCGCACGTTACAGCACAGTACGAAGAGTGAGCAGAAGCTTAAAGCAACATGTGTTTCTCTGCCGCATCCCTTGAGCTTCTCATGGAGGACGCAAAACCTCGAAGGACTCAACCGCTAACACTTTCTCATCATCCTACTTCTTCTTCACGCGCATCGTTTCTTGGTGGTCGGTCCTCCGGAGGATTCTGATCCGCAGGGCAACCCCAAAAGAGTTGTTTAAATATTCCCCCGGGAATTTGCGCTCTTATCAGTGGCGCAACGTCGATCTAATTAGCGGACGAAACGAAAATTAATTTCGCCCCCAACAAAGTGTTCGATGCATTTTTTTTTAATTTTAAACAGTTTCGTGATAAGATAGAGAGAGCGCATCGAATCGGATTTATCCCTTTTCGCTACCGCAGCCGCCCCCATATATATTTTAAACTGCGCTCTTTTGTTTAATTGCCCCCGCGCCAATCGTAATTCATTTCGCAGCGTGCAAACGCGATAAACTAAAATCCAGTGGTCGGAAGCACTGTCACATACTTTTCGACTTCTTTTTGTTTTATATCTATCTCTCTTTTGTTTTGCTTTTTTAATGCTATCTTTATTTGTTTAATTTGTATTTGTTTTGATTATATGAAAAAAAAAACTAATAGTTTACTAAATCACATTAATACAGTGGTTTCCAAACTTGATATTACTATGCCTCCCTCAAAAGTATGTAATAATTTGGCGCCTCCCCTTTCATAAAAGGAACGCGCATTACAGCAATATGGATAAGAGCACAAGAATTTATCTATACTTGCTGGATTCCCCAAACATTCAGCTTTCATATGCATCTTCTGTAT
>NW_017097011.1:2706-2839 GCF_001412225.1 Nicrophorus vespilloides
TGGATTCCCCAAACATTCAGCTTTCATGTGCATATATTGGATTTATTCTATCTATTATAGTTTTTGAGTAAATCAATGAAATGTGAAAACACTGCTTTTTCAACTATTTTCTCAACTTTGAACACGAATTACA
>NW_017097012.1:0-1606 GCF_001412225.1 Nicrophorus vespilloides
GAGCACAGAATTTAGAGAGGGAGGCGATGTTGGACTGTTTAGATTTAAATTTCAAAGAGAGGGAAAGGTATCGGTCAAGGAGATGAACTATTTTGGTTTTGGAGTAATGGAGATAGTTAGGATTGTGTAGAGGATTATTAGGATGTCGTATTTTGGTGAGGATACAAAGGGCTAGTTTTATTTTAATTTTATGCAATGTGAATGTTAGAATATAAAACAGTTGTCAGTTGAAGAAATATTTAAGTGTAATATAAAGTGCATCATTTTGTAGAAAGTATTAAAAGTATCATTTTTCCTTAAATAAATTATACACTATTAGCTTTTAGCTAATTCCCCTAGAAAAACAATTAGTGAATATAACTTGGATAAAAAAAATAGAAAGCGACATACTTCATATTAAACCTTTTCTTAAATTATAAATGCAAACAAATTTATATACAAGTATATCTATAATGTTATGTACTGAACCAATTTTATATTGTTAATATGTTATTTTATCGAACAACTTGCATATTATATATATAAAAAAATGTCCACGCCAGGGCCACCTTAGATACACCTATGATGACTCTCGCTACTCTTCAATGAACAATTAAGTTATTAAATATTAAAAAATATGTATATGATACATAGGGGGGACGTAAGAATTTTATAAAGGTTTAGGTGGGGGAAAAGGTAGGGAAACACTGGGCTAAAGCCTCGGGGCGTCAATTTTGCTTTACCTCCCGCACATATTCTTATCTCAAATAACTTAAAACGGCTCTTGTCCAGGCTATAAGATAAATCCATTTAATGAAGTTCGCCTGTCGTAAAATAAATTCTAAATTCATATTACATCTCTGCAGTAGTTAGAATTATAAGTGTAGTTAAGAAGTTACCTATTTTAACAATTATAGCAATATTAACTTACCTGTTTTGAAGAAGAAATAATTAAAGATGAAATAAATTAAATTCATACTTTCCTTTTCCAATAATCCATTCGACTTTCTTTTAATTGCCTTGCGGAATTATAAGCCAGGATTCTATAGGAATGCGTATAGGGGGATTTAACTGTCATAATATAATTGGATTGAAAATGCTTTTGACGCAGGTAAACGTCATGCAACTGTCACAAACTATAATCGATTATTCAAAGCATCTGAATTCCGCTAGTGATAATTGGTGTAGACCGACTATCCAAGTATTATCCTTAACACATTGCTTAACTATCATCAATGTTTAATGTATTTATTTTTTTTATGTCACATTAAAGCTTTCTAGAAAGATTGTTGAATATGTTTATATTATCTTCATAGTAATTGATTTAATACTATGAAGATTCTTAAATTTGTAAATATTTAGTAGTGACCTTGACGAAACTTTCAATACACTGCGTTAATGTAATATTTGATTCGAAAATAAATTATAGTATTTGAAGATATGTAATCAACAAGTTTTTGTTTCGTTTCATTAAAACATGAGGAAATATCGGACCTTTGTCCGTTGTTTTTTTTATAACCAATGAATTGGTAACTATGAGGAAAGTTATTTAAAGTCTCCTGTCTATCATAATTTTTTTTGAATGAGTTTCTCATTACGTCTAACTATTCTATCCAAAATATTAATA
>NW_017097013.1:0-37721 GCF_001412225.1 Nicrophorus vespilloides
GGCTTGTTTCTGTGTCGTATTTTACTTTTGTATTAATTTGTATTTTCTTTGTTTTTATCAATGATATGTTTCTTTTTAGTTTTGCCTGTTATTGAATAAGGTTAGAATTAAACGGCGGCTTTAATGAAGTAGATAAGATCGAATGGCATTAAGCGAAACGAAATGGCAGAAATGAACATAGCATTCTGAATGCCATTAGCTGGGGCGCTGTATGCAGAATACGATGATGGTATCTTCAGTGGCAGCATTTTTTAATGGTGTGTGAGATCGAATGAAAAGCGGCCCCGAAAGTTCACTTCGTAAAAGTGTGGAACGTTATGCGCAATTAAATTAAAGTTCCTTATCGACGTTTAAACATATTTTGCTTATATTCATTTTCGGCCCGACTAACATGCATAAAATACATATAATGTCTGCTGGTTGTCCTTATCTTTGTTTAAGCAGAAACACCGCCTCGAAATTGATTACACTTGGGGGACGTCGACCGTCGGCCCTCACACAACAACCAACCAACACACACACACACATTTTTTGTTACCCTCCTGAAAACGAAAAAAAAAACACCATTTTTCTTTAACTGATGGCATGCAAATTAAAAAATCTATTATGGAATAGGCAATTTTTTTAAGTCACCATAGTGATCTATCAAATACTTGAGTGAATCTTGTCAATGATAGTTACAAATTTATAAAATTAAATTATTTTTTTTTATAATAATAATATTGTAACAGTTACTTCCTACTTACAAATTTGCTTATAATTTATTTCAAAAATATACAAATTCTTTATTCACTGAATGTTAATTACAAAAATGGTATAATCTAACTCTTTTATCTTAATCAGTAATATGTTTAAGAATGATTATCAACAAATATTTTGTTTCCAATTCTTGTTTTTGTCTCGTATTCTAATAAACGCGATTCGCTACATTTACTTATATCATAAAACATAATATATGTGATTTTTATACTATAAGTTCTTATATCAGCTCGATTGAATAATTCGGTTCCCGAACTTAAAACCCAAACAAAAATGCATTGTTTTCCAAACAGAATTTAGGGTTCTCCTAAAGTAAATTGTTAATGAGATATGTGAGATAAATGGACAGTATAATGGTTTCGGTTTTAAACCTCTTATGTTTGTCAACCGAGGTCCCACTGTATATATTTATATAAAATTAAGACTTTTTATGCAGTCAGGTACAAAGCGCTTGGTTCAAATTAGGGCCAATGTCAATAAATAAAAGGGTTTATAAAGTTGATAGAAAAAGAAAAAATAAGCTAAAGAACATTACAAAAGAAATTTGTTTGTTTGTTGATTTGTTTGTTTGTTGATGGGTAATAATAGAAGATTATTATATTGGGAGAAATAAATCTATATTGGAAAGACACAAAACGATTAAATAAAGTTTCCATAAAAAATAGTATCAATTTATATCTTTGTAATTACATTTGCCGTTTATTATACAGTTGAGTATAATAATTGGGTTTGGCTTTTCAACTCGCCCATTTGCTCGTTTGTTTTTTATTATGATAATGAATGATTAGTATTCTTAAAGCAGAAAGGGTAGGTTGAGTGAAACATTGCGAATTTCCGCGAGGCCAGTGCCTTTGTGAATACGGTAACAACTGGTTGACAGATGCATTGTTAGCGCAAAGAATCGCTCCACTACCTCACAAAGAAAATCGGAAAATTATTCGCCTGTAAATACTTTGATAAAGACCGTATAATTTTTGAAGTATTCTCTCTGTCTTTCGCTTTTCTCTCCTCCTCTATCTTTCTTTCTCCCTCTGTGTTTGTTCAAGTAATTCATACAAAAGAGAGTGCATAATATATATAAAAAAAGAGAAAAAGAAATGGACGAGATAGAGCATGTGAATTAAGTTCGGGATTTATGGCAAAATTAGAAAGCAGCAGAATTGCTGAGCGGATTCCGTTTTCATGATCGAATAGTTGTATTTGTTATGTATAGTGGATATGGAAATTATGTATCGAATATATATAGTGTATATATATACGTTCGTGTGCCCTTATAGCTCTATGGGAATCAATACTTCAGCTGTACCAAGCTGACACCGGCACTGTCATATGATGAAATAAACTCATTATAAAACTGTTTGCATAGGTAAAATTCCAATATTCAAACTCTGTACGCTCAATACACACTACACGTATAAGCTGTTACAAAATTTTAATTTAAAATATTAAATTAATTTGAAGCGCGAGAAAAAAGATACGTGAAATGAAATTGCATGATCAAAAATTAATTAAAAACTTCTACCGCTTTTTTTTTGTTGTTGTTATCCGTGCAAATAATTTATTTTGTAACTGAAAATGATATTCATATCTTTCATTGTAATTGATGTGCATTTTAATTACTCTGCTAATTTGAAATTGAAATAAGAAAATTAATTCAATGACCTATATAATCATTACAAAAAGAGAGTAAATTTGCAGAATTGCAATGATTTCATAAAAAATATAAAAGTTGGAGAATTGGATATTTATTGGTAACTTTATTTATAAAAAAAAATGCAATAATTATGTATAAAAACTTATAATATAAAATTTGTACATAAAGACTTCAGTCAATTATGTAAATCAAAGAAATAGTTACATGTACTACATTTATCCCGGACTATTTGAAACAAGACTAATCGAGAAATAAATTCCAAAAAATAATCAGTACACAAAATTATTTTTTAGTGAATACGGACTGATCCAAACCGCAGTAATGCGATTATTTTTTATTTATAGCATAAATTATACTTTATAACTATTATTAACTTCATTTTTTTAATCTTGAATTTCTTTGTTTTATACGATTATAATATTAAATTGTCACATTTCTTTAACGTTTTGTTACCTGAATATTAAAAAAAATCTTTAGATTTTTAACTAAATTTCAGCAATATTTTCATAAAATATGTTGTATTTTTTGGTAGTCAAGCAAATTCAAGCTTAAATCGTATAAAAGTATAATCGATTTAGATTACATAAACGGATCAATTTTCACATATATATTTAGTAACAATATTATTTTATAAACTTATATGATGGTATTCTGCTACACAATTTTTCTTTTCGTTACAACATGAATGTAGGTTTGTACTCAATTGGTGTTTCCAATTGCAAAACAAATATTTTTTTATACAATATAAAGATAACATTAAAGTACCAACAAGTGTTTAGGTCTGTTTCACGTCTCTTACGTATAAAATTTAAATAAGGACATAAATGTGCCCGTACTTATAAGTACCATCAGACGACAAATGGTTAAAGTATACTTTTTCATAATACTTAATATTACTTGTTGCTAATGAACAAAAATCTGTACAGTAGGGTTTATACAAAAATCGACTTTTAATAAAACCGGTTATCGAATCTTAACTTTTCTACAAAACCGGTTTAAACCGGTTTTCGAATTTTGACAAAAAAAAATAAAGAGAGAGGATTTCTACAACTTATTTTCTTTTACTTACAAAAAATAACTTAAAAATCGAGAATCTTACATAAAACTATAACAAAATAAAAATTTCTTCATGGAAAACTATATAGAAAAACAAACAACAATAAATGACTATAAAATATTAATTTTTCTAGTTTTTCTCACAAAACGATGTTAAAATGGAAAAATTATCTACAGATCTTGTCTTGAAATTACCGTCCATTTAAAATTTCTGTTTGTATTGTTTTTTTTAAGTTATTGTTAGACAGTCAAGAATAAGACTTAATATTTTCCCAATTTTCTATTTGTTTCATGAAACTTAATATTTAACAATATTCCCGTTTTATGTCAAATAAGATCAAAATATTTTTGTTTTTTAAAAAACAATTAATTTATTTTTATATTTTATGTCTGGGTTCAAAAACCGGTTTTATTGTTGGAAAACCCCAGATTTTGAATTATATAAATTTCTTAAAAAAAACCGGTTTTCAGAAAGAGTCCAGATGTATTGTCAAAGATTTAAAAATATAGGTAAAAATTTAGTCCATTTAATATTGTTGCGATTTTATTTTTTGTGCCGAAACAATTTGATGTCGCCCTACATGCTTCGTTGAAAATACATATATTGTAAGTATATCGCAGCAAAGATAAATTAAATAGGAAAAAAAATCGTTTCCATTTCATACTTATTTTTGTCTGGATATTTTCTTATGGATGGATGCATTTTAATTTCGTTTCGCATACAATTATTATAAAATGCTGTAAATGCTTTTACGCGTTTCCCGCTCTTTATTCCGAAAAAAAACGCGCTTTATTAAAATATATTACATTTCACTCGCGTCTATTTAATTTAATGAACACTTTCGAAAATTGAATTCGATTATATGCGAATTTTAATTACAGGATATTTCCGTTTTCATTTGTAAAACCTATTGAAAGGTAATAACAACGGGCGTCCAAAAGCCATTAAATTGAATTACAGTTGCATTCGATATGATTTCAAATTGGTGTTCTTGGATTGTTGATATAGAAGAAAATGTATGGGGAAACTGCGACGGTTGAATTAAGACAATCGAATCTAAATCCAACATATATGTGTGTAAATCATTTAGCAGTTGCATTTTACGGTTAAGCGGTAAACGTATTCAGCGGCATCAGATGCTCCCGATTTAATTAAATCCAGGTCCTTCCAGAGGGATTAATTAGTCGGATGACAGACGCCGCGTAGCGTACTACTTTCTATGCTGCGGTAGCGGCGGAAGGCACCGAAGGGGATGCTGGCTGTCGTTGGGGGTCCTCGCTAAATAAATATCCACCATCCACTAATAACAGGATGCCATTTAAATTATCCAATTAATTTTCATTTAAATTCATTGTCAATTTACTTAAAACCAACCCCCTCAGACCGCGCCAAATTGCTGCGTCAATTTTATTACATATTAATTGTGCTCTTTCAGTATAATAAATTTTTTTTTTTTTAATTTTATTGATTATATATATTACACAATAAAATAAAAAAAAAGATGTTCCGTAAAATTTTAAGAATTTACGAAGTGTTCCGTTTCAGAAAAAGTTTGGGAAACCCTGCAGTAGAGGATTATTCCCAGTATTTCTCACCCAGATAATCGCAGAAATTTTAAAGATTTATATTTCCAATTTTTCCAAGAAAACTATTTTTTCCGGGAATGGGAAAATATCGAAGAAAAATTACTACTCATAGTTTACTATAAACCTTTTTTCTTTGTATTGATTGCAAAATTTGAAAGAGAAAATAATTCGCAAATGTGGCATCTGTTTTAAAATTCTCAAGGATACTTTAGATTAGTTTATTTATTCTCGGGATTCTCGATTAATTTTAGCATGTATTTATTTATTGCAAGATTGTAAATAAATATAAATCATAAAAAATGTAATGTATTTTTATTCATTCCTGCACTATTTTGAATATTATTTCTGATTATTATTAATAATAAAATTTCTTGTATAATTTTCTTTGTTGTTTATTTATTAAGTGTAATTATTTGAATGTGCACATCAATTTGTAAAAGTTAAAAAATATTACACCTAGTAAATATGAATACATAATAATGCAAAATCAATTAATAATTGTATATTTTCACTACATTTACTCATAAAACCTAATATATGTGATTTTTATTCCATATAGTCTATCTGGACGATTGAGTAATTCGGTTCCCGAACTTAAAACCCAAACAAACACGCATAGGTTTCCAAATAGAATTTTGGTTTCTCGGAAAGTAAATTGTTAATGTATAAGGTATATGATTTAAACGGAGAGTATAATGGTTTCGGGTTTCGAACCACTTATGTTCGTCAACCGAGGTTCCACTGTATATATTTATATATAAAATTAAGACAGGTACAAAGTCCTTTAGTACAAATTAGGATACATGTAAATGAATAAAAGTTTTTGTAAAGTTGACAAACTACAGAAAAACTTTACAAAAATTTGTTTCATGGATATTGATGGGTAATAGTATTCTTTGAGTGAAACATGTAATTTTAGTAATATATTTTAGAGGAATTTATTCTAAATATTATTCGCTCGTCCCTCTTTATGCAAAACGTGATTCTTTAAGCGAGTCATTTTTCTTACAATTCATATTGCTCGTTAAGCAAAATGCTCGTTATGCGAGATGCTCGTTAAGCTAGGTTCCAAAATATATAATAATCTTTATTACACTACTCACTTAAATTCGTTTTTATATCTTAATATTACCGTCATCAAGAAATAAATTTGGAGATATTTAAATTACATTTAATTTTATAAAGTAAATTAAGGAAATTGACTATAATAGACATTGTTGATAGTAATTAAGATTTAAATAAAAATAAGAGAATCTTAGACTAGAGCATCTTCGAAAGTTGATCACGTTTTATCGCGCAGATCCATCTCGATCTATTTCCATTTCGTTTTCCCGTCCATCTCTACGTCTTAATTTAACATGTGTTGTTACGTTTAGTGATCTTCAATCTTCGATCTTTGAAACAGAGAATGAATTAATGAATATATATGTCAGGACCAGATAGAATCACAAAGTATGATAGCAATTACGTTACAAACTACTATTAGTATATATTATGAAAAACTAAAAGAGGCTAGTTGGTATACGAAGAGTAAATTATGCTTGAAATACCTCCATTAATTACAATACATTATTTTTGAAGTTAATTGAAGCTGGATTCTATTTTACATCACAATTGATTAGAAATGTATTTTTTTTTTCAATCAATTCAGATGAATGAAATAACGTTATTTATGAAAATATTTTTAGCATGAGGAAATCAATCAATAGACTTTGCATTAAGTATAATTATATAAATGGAAAGAATTTATGAAATTTTCATATCTGAAATAAAATTTTGATAATAATAATTAATTGATTTTTAATTATATAAAATATCTACTTATAATGTAATGTTTTTCAAGTTGCAAGAAAACTATATATTATATTTTTCTATCAAAATTAACATGTTCCTTGTGAGTTATAGACAAAATACTGTAATAGTTAATGAACAATTTGGCTACTGTTTTCAGTGAAGTTTAGTATTTGAAGTTTACATTTATTTAAATTTTTCCAATTAAATTATGTTCAAGGATATAACTTCTTCATATCAGAACATGGTATAATAAGAGGTTCATAAATTAATAAATACTAATTACTAATTGTATATAACAAATAGTTTAGAAATTATTTCATAAGACCTTGTGAATACATTTTATCAAACAAATATTTTAAACATTACAGAATAAATATACAAACCTGTCCATCTAAGTATTCTCAATTAAACTCTTGTTAATTACTATCTAATTATTACTCAATTAGGAGAGTTACATCATTAAAAGACTTGTAGAAACACACGTAACGAAAAAAAAAATGGAATTGCACAAGTTTCTTTTCCCTGCCTTGCGTTTTTTTTTGCTGTAAGGGGAATTAAAGTGGTTCATTAATATTCATTGCGAGGCGAGAACTGACGGTGAAAAAAAATGTAAGGGAAAAAAGCGTGATACGAATTTCGTAGGTTCCCATGTTTTTGTGGGTCGCTTTTCGGGACTAATTGTCTCCGTGGGTTGATTTTAATATATATCAGTCGACGTTATCTCCCTCAACCAGAGAGGAGGACCGGGCAGACTTTCTCCGATCCTCAACCAACGAAACATGGGAAGAACTAATGAACGTGTTAATAATCTCCACGAATGCATTTATTTATAACAACCCTCGATGATTTACCGAGCGAACTAATTCCTAGGCCGCATTCCATAAATCTTAAAGGGATAAAATTGAATGCGGTGAGCTCAGACCGAACGATGAATAAAAAAAATAGTGTGTGCGTGGATTTTAGCTTAATTAATGAATTATCTTTGCTGCGAATTTGTAATTCTCACTAAATACGACTGCTCGGTAATTTATATCGAGATTGCTGTTTCATTTCGCTTTACGCAGAACAGAAACCAATTTATGGATCCATTGTGTTATCGTCCGTTTCGGTAATTGGTTCTATATTGCACGGTTTTCTTAATTCACTTTCGCTCTGACAGAAGTGCTTTATTTATCATATACTTCTAGTATTCAGTGTTTCTCAAACATTTTTGTTTAATATTATTTATGAAACTAAAATAAGGAGTTTCACAAAAAATATAATTATATTATTCATACAATATTTATATCATGAATAATCGTTGAATAAATAATCACAAATAAAGAAATGTTATGTAAAAATTTAAAACTTTGTACTTGATATATCGGGTTGTCAGGAAAGTAAAATTGTCGATGCCTAGTGATTAGTTCAACACTTGCAGTTTGTAATGTTTCTTCGGTCATGTCTACAGTAATATCAGTTTCATTTGAGTTTATTTTAATGTTAGTTAATGCGTTAGTTTTTAATGTTTTAGTTAGTAGTTTGGTGGTGATTTAGGCTTTATTTATATTGATGATTAAGCGTTCCTACGAATTTCGTTCTTGATGGTTTTGTTTATTTGAAAAAAGAATTCGGAGTATCTATCGATGTCTCTTTCCCAAAAATGTGTATTCTTAATAATTTTAAATCAATAACAGTATGGTTATATTTTAAAATAATACTAATAATAACACAACACAGACAAACAAAAATGAATTCCTGTAATTGCTTTGTATAACTTCAGTTTTATTTACAATGTATCATAAAACGACATTAAGAGCCTAATAAAATTGAATCTGACAATTTTACCTGCATATTTACCTCTATATTGGCAACAACTAGTACTTCAGTCATTATCAACTCTACCACCAAAGTGTAAGGAAGCTGAAAACTAACTTTTACAATGGATACTGGATGTGTACCACTATATTTGATTAAAAAAATACAACGTTTGAATCGTACAATACAAATATTTTCAATCAAAATTCAACGTTATCAACGTAAGAGGCAGGAAATATTTGAACAATCAGGGAGCATCTATGAAAAGAGTCTAAAAAGAGTAAAAACCATTAATACAGAGGAAAAAATAAAAAAATTGTCCAATATCCAAAGCAAAACAGAAAAATCGTTTTGGAAAGCAGTAAGAAAAGATTTTATTATTTTAGAATGTTATTGCCGCAATTTCACAGACGACATGAAAATGTACATAGCGAAATTAGAAGACTTTAGCAGAAACCAGCAGCTAACTGAGTTTCATTTTATGGTATATCAATATGAGCTAGAAGAAAATATGATAGCTATTCACAATGATATATTAAAACATAAAAATATATTTGCCAACCTTCAAAATACTAATTGCTTTGACAGGGTTGTCAAAAATTACGAAGCTGCGAAGAGCATTGTGAAAAACTCTAAAAAAATTGTTGAAGAATCACAAAAATATTTGCAATCAATTGAAATAGCGTTTGGAAAGACATAATTAATTTTATAATAAAAATATAAATATTGTGATCATATCTTGAAATTATTTGTAATCATTGGTACTCTATTTTATTTTCGCTATTTTATGATATTGTATGAACATTTTTAAATTTATTCCTGATTTAATAAATAAAAATTTAAATACTATTTAATAATTTGTCACTTATTTTTGATTAGCGCATCCTATATATTGTAAACATGAGTAAGAGTTGCTGTGTATTTTGTTCAGAAAAAAAGATTAAATTATTTGTTGTAAATACAGGTGATTCCGCTTAATCGGGACATATTCGGACTAGTATATTTTATCCCGATTAAGCGACTAGTCCAACTATATGAAGATCCACAGAATTTGTAGGATTAGTGTTTTTTATATTTTATTTAATAAATTGCACAAAATAAAACAAGTCACAAAACTATACGCAGCACACATATTAAAAAATTGTATATGCATTACATAATAGACATAATATACACTCTGAAACAATAAAATACAAAAATTAATGTATGTATTCTGGAAGAATACATAAATAAGAATACATGAATAATGATCTCAAATAGAATCCCCTACTGCAGCGGAATATTGTCCAGAAAACGCGGAGTATTTTTTTTATATCCTCGGTTTTGTTTCCTTTCTTTAGGATTTGTCTCTAATAAGCTGTCCCCATTAACCGATACCCCAAGCAAGCGGAATCGACTGTAAATGTAAATTTCTGTCTTACGTACTCTTTCAGAGAAATTTTTATTTTACAATCTTTAAATCAATGTAAGCTAAGTTGAAGTTACATTTTTAAATATTACTAAAAAAAATGGTCCAAAATCCAAAACAGCAGAAAAATAGTTTTGAAAAACAGATATGCAGAAATTCTTGGTTTTTAAATATATTTGCCATTGTTTCGAAAACCTCATAAAAGTTTACATTGCGAAATTAGAAAACTTCAGCAGAAAGTTGCATGTAAATGACTTTCACTTTATGGTATTTGCATATAAGCTAGAACAAGGGTTCCCTAACTGTGCGTCGACTTCATAGCAAAAAATGCGCCGCGATAATTGAAGAAAAATAACTAATAACATAAAGTTCACTCTGAGATTGACCAATATTTTGATTTGGGACGGAACAGAAAAAATCTGATAGATAGATAAGTCGTCGCAAATCGAAAATTTGGGGGCCCAAACTGTGCTAGAAGAAAGCGTTACAAAGACATGCTGAAACAATAATATATTTGCCAACCTTCAAAGTACTAATAATATGAAATACTATGAAGCAATTAATAGCATTATGAAAAACTCAAAAAATTGTTAAAGAAATACAAAAGTATTTGCAATCAATAGAAAGTGAGTATGGATACAAATAATTAATATAGACAAAATTATATAACAAAATATATAAACATTGTGATTATATTTTATTGTTTGTTACTTATTTGTACTTAATGCTATTTTCATTATTGTATTATGTATTATGAACATTGATAAATTTGTTTCTGTTTTAATTAAATACAAATTTAAAATAAGTTTTTTTTACTATTTCACCGCTTATTATTCATATGCGATCGCTATAATTTAGTAAACATGATTCAGACAGTTGTTCTGTATTTTTTCATAAGAAAAATCGTTCAAATCAATGTTAAGAACATAGGGAAAGTTTTTTTTACATACTTTTTTCCAAAAATTTGTATTCTTAATAATTTTAAATCTATAACAACAAGCTACATTAAATGAATTCCTGTAATTGCTTTGTATAACTTCTATTTTATTTACAACGTATTATAAAAACGGCATTAAGGGATCTCTTAGCGGTACACGAACCGCAATAAAATTGAATCTGAGAATTTTACCTGTATATTTACCTATATATTGGCAACAACTCGTACTTCAGTCATTGTCAACTCTACCACCGAAGTGTAAGGAAGCTGAAAACTAACTCATAACATGGAGGCTAAACACGTACCAGGTTATTTGATCAAAAAAGTACAACGTTTAAATCTTAAAGTACAAAAATTTTCAAACAGAATACAACGTTTTCAACGTAAGAGGCAGGAAATATTTGACCAATCAGGGAGCATATATGAAAAAAGTCAAAAAAGAGTAAAAAACATTAACATAGAGGAAAAAATAAAAAAATGGTCCAAGATCCAAAACAGAACAGAAAAAATGTTTTGGAAAGCAGTAAAGCAGAAATTTTATATTTTGAAGTCTATATGCCACTTTTTCAAAAACAACATGAAATTTTATATAGCGAAATTAGAAGATTTCAGCAGAAAAAAGCATGTAACTGAGTTTCATTTCATGGTATTTGAATATAAGATAGAAGAAAATATGACAGCTATTCAGAACGACATATTAAATCATAATAATATATTTGCTAACCTTCAAAGTACCAATTACTTTGACAGGGTTATCAATAATTATAAAGCTGTGAATAGCATTGTGAAAAACTCACAAAAAATAATTAAGGATATAGAAACGTTTCTGCAATCAATGAAAAATGAGTTTGGAAACAAATAATTAATTATAAAACAAGAAATAAAAATATTGTAATCATATCTTGTAATTAGTGGCACTTTGTTGTATATTCACTATTTTATAATGTATTATAAACATTTTTAAATTTGTTTCTGTTTTAATAAATATGTTTTTACTAATTTATCACTTATTTTATATTTTAGCTGCCTATAATATTATAAACATGAGTAAGACAGTTGCTCTGAACTTTCCTCATAAAAAGAAAGCATTCAAATAAATTTCAGAGAAATTTGAATTCTAATGAATTCTAAGTCGAAGCCATATTTTATAAACTAAAATGAATTTCTGTATTTTATTTATTATATAAACGTTTAATGCCGTACATATTTCAAGATTCAAAACGAAAGAGAAAAAATGTTTTGGAATGCAGAAATTCTTTGTTTTTAAATATACTTGCCACTGTTTCAAAGACAACTGAAAGTTTACATAGCGGACTTCAGCAGAAAGGAGGTAAATGGGTGTTATTTTACGACACAAGAACACATGACAGCTATTCACAACGACATATTGAATCATAACGATATATTTGTCAAACTTGAAAGTCCTAATTACTTTGATAGGATTATCATTAATGACAAAGCTGTGAAGAGCATTGGGAAAACTCTCAAAAAATTGTTAAGGAAATAGGAACGTATCTGCAATCAATGAAAAATGAGATACAAGGAATGGAAATATTGTGATCATCTTTTACAATTGCTTGTATTTATACTCTATAGTATTTATAAATTTGTTTCTGTTATGAATAAATATAAATTAATATATAAAACATGTTTTTTTTGTAAGGCAGTTATTCTATCCATAAAACAATTGTGCATAGTCATTTTTTTATTACATAATATTCGAGGTGTCATTGATAACAACTTTTCTTCATCCAAAATATAACATTGCAAATAGTGCATATGACAAAAATATATCCATACATATGTGCTATGAATATACGAAAACACAAATAAAACAAATTTTTTATAATTTGGTTTACGTTTGGGATTCCTCTGTACGCGCGTTTCCATTTTGCCATTTTTTTTTTCGCTGCACGCTTTGAAACCAAATACAACAAAACGAAAAATAGTATGGAATTATTCATGTTTCGGAATTGTAATTCATAACGCGAAGGTACGCAATTTGCAGTCGGATTGTTTTGTAAATAATTTCAAACAACAATCAGTTCAGGTACTAATTTGAGCAATTTTGCGTTAATGCGATTACACAAACCCAGTAAATCAGAGTGTGATAATATATGTGTGAACTGTTTCACACACGACGCAGTCGAGTACGTGCTGCATGTGTGCGAGTGTCTGTATCTATACGTATGTGATTATGGGTGGATATGTGTGTGTTCAGTCGGGGAGAGAGAGTGTGTGTTGTAAATGACAACCGTTGTTAATCGATTTAACTCACAAGTACGCTATTAGATGCAGACTGCCAATGGCATCTGCTTTCTCAAATGAGAGATATATGGCTACAGAATTAATTATTGTTATTAATTAATTTATACCGTATACGTGGATCACATCCTCAGCAGTTAATTACAAATCCTTTATCAGAGAGCTAATAGATTTTAATGGGCAGGTAGAGAAGCCACGCATTTATAATTTTAATAATCGACTTCACCAGCATCGGTATTGACGGAGCACATGTAAAGGTATTAGTGTTTAAACAAAAACCGACTTTTGGAATAACCGGTTTTACATTTTCAGTACAGGTACTCCTCAATTTACGACCGAGTTCTGTTCCAACAATTCAAATTGGTCGATAAGCAAAGATCGTTGTAAAATTATAAAAATTATACAACATAGTTCAAATTTATTTTTAATTATGTCATATTTTTTCTTTTCGTCGACATCTGTACTATTTTCGGGTAATAAATACATTTGCCACTGAGAAACTGGAATCCCCGAATTGCAAGTCGAAATTTGATTGCTCATAAGTGCGAGTGGTTGTTAAGCAGGTAGGTCGTAAAATGAGAAGTATATTCAGGTACAAATATTTTAACCGGTTTCTTAATTTGTACAAAAAATCTAAATATAAAGGGATCTAACAAAAGTTCGCTAAGTTGGCATTAATTCATTTGTTTCTGAAAAGAACAAAGGTTGTTTTTCAATTTGTTAAAGTCATGTCAAATTTGAAGAAGATCGGTAAGAATGGATAGGAGAAAATGCAATATTAGTGATTTAAGGTTGGTAGAAATTCCACCACCAACACAGCATTTCCAGAAATGCGTATGGATTGAATGCAGCATCCCTTGTGACTATTTCCAAGTGGTTTCAAAAATTTCAGATCGGACATTTTTCTGTACAGGACGAACCTCGTGAAAGTTGCCCGAAATCTTCGACCGACGATACAAATGTAGCCCTGGTAACGGCAAAAATTGACAAAGATCCAAGAGTGACACAGGAAATGGTAGTTAAATTGAATGAACTGTACTTAAATTCTATGGCTTTGTCGCAAATATTAAATCATCACTTGGGCTACACGAAGAAATTCGCTCGATGGGTTTCACGAATAAAGGCACGTGTTCGTTTTGCAGAATATTTCTTGGAAAATTTTGAAAATGGAAAGTCTAGTACCTTTAGGAAAATCGAAACAAGTGATGAATTTTGATTCTATAAGTACGACCCGCAAACCAAGCAGCAGTCCATGGTATGGAACGCAGAAGGTGCAAATCCTCCCAGTTAAAGCAAAAAAACAAAAATAAGCAACAAAAGTGATGATGTCGATTTACTTTACCAGGGCAAAAGTGGCTGCCGCTATCTCACTGGAAACTAGTCAAACAGTAACTGTTAATTTATACACAAAAAATAGCTTACCACAAGTTTTCAAATATTAGTTGAAAAACCAGAAAAAACGGGAAGTTTGTCGTAACTTTTTCACAAATGAAATAACCATTAACTTTCTGGCAGTAATGAAATTCGCCCACCGAAACGCGTCTTGTGATTTCTGGATGTTTTCGAAAATTAAAAAAATAAATAAAAGAAAGTGTCTTTAATTCCAATGAAGAGATCATAATGTAAAACTTAATTTAGTATTATTAAAAATTAACACTAAACCTGTCAATTAAACCATTTTCAATTTTGTGTACAACTTTTACATATTTGTGTATTTTTAATAGAAATTACATACAAAATAAATTTGAATTAATATTTTATGGAAGTTGTTCATTTACTAATTGCCTAAAATAGGCAACTATAAAATTAAGTTGCCTATTTGAAGCCCTGAATCATATAAGGAAATTCAATTATTTGTCATTCGTACAATGAGAGATTTAAAGTCAAATTCTTAAAATTGTTATGTAAAGTTTGTTTATATTAAAATAAATGTTTTTTTTTCAAATTTTACTAATTTATCGAAAAGGATGGTCTTTAAAACTTGTGATTAAAGACAGACAAACCATAGTTGCATACATAAGCAAAGGTATAATATTTTGTATATATACCTGGGCAAATATTGAGCAGAGATTTATTGCGGCGTTGTGACGCTGCTCCGATATTTTCCAATCAAGCGTTTCTCCCTCCGAAAATAGGGATGGCATTTTCCAGCAGCAAACGAAAGGGCCGCGCGCGTTTATTCTTTCATAGGGATGGAAATAATGCACGCGGAAAAGGGCTAGTCTGGAGCGGAGCCGGAGAGTTAATTTCGCGCTGCCACGTGCAAAACTGTATAAAACCCATCCGGTTCTCACGGACGTCGGCGGCGGTGGCAAAAGAGGAGGAGGTGGGGCGGCCTCACTTCCATCACCGGGAATTTAAACGTCAACCGTGTCGCCCTTTGCCCAATCAAATATGCATTACTTGAACCCTTGCCGCACACGTCAAATGACAAACTGACGGCCGCCAGAGTTTCTATTATTTATTGACATCTGAATTGGAAATCTGATCGAGTTAGGATTTAAATCCACACGCAGCCCAAAATCCTCCCTCAATCCCCATCTACACACATATCACATTATCACATGATGATGTTTTGAATCGTCGTGCAACATATCACGTCTTTTGTACCAGCAATACTAAATTATTACTGTTTATTACCTTAGTAAATATTTCATATATTTACTTCCTAAATTGAATTTACAAATAACCTTTATTTTGAAACTCTTTCATTTGCAGGTTGTAGAATAGGTAAAGTAATTTTGATAATAAATATAAAGAAATAATTAGGCAAAATTTATTAATATTTTACTTATATAGGAAAATTTAATTAAAGCTATTAGTTTTTCATTATTCAAATGTAAAGATTATAAATATAAAACAAGTTTTATTATTTAAAATATTCTTTGCCCTATCCATCAATCGAATTCAATAATATTAAGAATTGACAATAAATAGTAAATTTTTCATTTCCTGGGTTAATTTGTTAACTCTCTCAAAGATAAACTCATAATATAATAGATATTATTAACTAAATACAAAATTATTGTTATTACTTTTTTCCTTAAATCAATCATAAAAACTATCAAAAGCTATGTATTTCCGATCTTCGATCTTTTACATATGAAAACAAAAATATATAATTGATATTGACTAATATCAATGAATGTTTTTTCAAGCAACTCCAAAGAATAAAAGAAATACACGAATAATAGAAATTTCGATTGTCAAATGACAATCACAATTCAAAGTTGGACTTTCAATCCGAACGCAACCAAAAACCCCCCATTTTCAGTCTACACACGAAATCGCTTTAAACCAATCCGCATTTGAACTTGTTACTTTTTTTGTCCGTGCTTTGTTTTGTTACCCTCCCTTTTTTTTATATAATCCATTGATCCGATGCGTTATTTAGTAATAAATTTCATTTAGGCGAACGCGTATAGATTTTGTGAAGAGTGATTTCCTCCTGCTCCTCCCATTTCCATCTTTTTTTTGCCGTGGAAGTATGATATACTCACAGTTTTGGTTTTAATATATGCATCTTCTAAAAGCAAATTTGCATCCGAAAGCCATAAAGCCCTCGTCGACTATTACGAATGGCCCCGGCGCATTAATTATTTCCCATGCACTTCTCACACCACACTCTCGCCTATTAATTATTAATTTCCTTTAAAATCATCATACTTCTTCGCTACTTTTTTTTCATCGCGGTTTATTAAAAAAGACGAAGAAAAAGAGACTTAATACATTCCATCTAATAATTTTGCGGAAACACTTGAAGTTGAGAATTAAATTAGTAATTAAATTATAAAAATAAATTTTTAAGCATTATGCGGAAACCGAGTTATAAAATATTCAGAATTAGTATAAACCAGATTAATTCGTACTACGTTCTATGGAAACTTAATTCTAAAACCAAATTCTAAACCTTTACCTAAGACAATTCACCTTTTAATATCATTTAAATTGAAATTGTTAATGTCATTAATATCTCTTCATATAAAGTTTAGATTCTAAAGTCTCTTTCCGAAATAGTTCTTAAGCTAATGAAGTTGTATTATATATAAACAGTATAACGCTGTTTGTATTGTTTGTTCTGAGTTATATAGAAAACCGGTGGCTATCGAAATCCCGACATTCGAAAGACAATATCAAAATTGGAGAAATGGTACATGATTATTGTTAAAGTTAGTTATGAATAAGTCTATATCAAATAATAAAAGTCACTGTAGGGATTTTGTTACTGTTGGGATTATGTTTGTCGGGATACATAGACCCATAGAAAAGACATGAGAGTACCGCATTATATAAAGGTTTACTTTATAATTACAATAAACAAGCATTGAACATATAAATGACATTAAATCGAAATGTATTATGTACCTTTCAATCATATTGATGGATTGCTATAGAGGTGTTACATATATTCTGAAATATATATTTTTTTAAATACAATTGAATTTAAATTGCTAATTGTTTCATAAACGTAAATTGTAATTGTAAATTTATTCAAATAAGCCAACATACTAAGAAAGTTTTATAATCATGTACCAATTCTCCAAATATTTATTAAATTATATAAAACTATATAGCAAATTTTAAATAACATTTGGAATCAGGGTGTAAATAGCTATGGTAATTAGTTGTGCATTTAGGGGCCGTAAGACTGAGGTAACTTTGGGTTCATATATATTTTTATTTAATACTGTTTTTAATTATTTATGTATTTTTTTTCTTTTATAATAGATTGTATAATTATTACTATTATATCATTTAATATTGTTGTACGTTTTATCTAAAAGGTAATTTTTATTTGTAGATTTAATGGAATGCGAAATTGCCAAAAATATGTGAATGCCTCCGGCGTCGAACGATATATAAATATATATCGACATAGTGACCTATTATAGCCTGGATCACCTATGATGTAATACCGGAAATTAAACAACGACGTCCCCATAATTAAAGCGCGGCGCCCTCCATGGCCGTTCCCTGTCCCTGTCCATACTCCGGCCATATCGGTGGCCACCGTAATGAACCAGGGATGGTTGGTCGGTCGGTCGGTTGGTTCGTCGGGGACCCATCGGGGGTGGATAGGAGCCGCTGGGGGCAGACGGGGACCGCCGCCTAACCCCACTTACTTGATTAATGGCCCCACCGACAGGCTTTGCATCGACCTGTGCATATATCATGCAAGTCAATATGGAATTAAACTGTTTCAATTTAACATTGCAAACTTCCACTTCATACCGGAACACATGAGCCGGCATTGCAAAAAAGATTGATGGTTCTCGCGATGTCCAAACACGCTCGCATATGTTATTAGAAATTTAATGAAAAATAGTTCACTTCCCTCATTTAAACACTCTCTCATTCACAAACAATCTCTATCACTTTGACTATCCGTCTTTCTCATTTGCTGTTTCTCTCTCTCTTCCTTTTTCTATCTCATCCATTCACACGGAAGCTCACGCACACGCTGTGTATGTGCTTTAATTAAGTTGCTCGCTTCGAATTATTTCACATTCATTACAGCATTCCACGTTTCGCGTTTCATAACTATAAACATATTGCTTTGAAAAGTAATTTAATATAAATATATAAATAAATAAAATAGCAACCATGAGGTAGTTCAGGATACACAGGTTACAATAATTAAATATTGACTATCAGAAATACTACCTTTTAAACATACCTAGTGGGATGGTGGTACGCGCATTGCAGCACCTTTTCAATTGTATCTTATATTTCTGGAAAATGATTTGTTTTATTCATATCAATTTTTATTGTTATAAATAGATTTTTCAAATTTATTTTATTTTGTATGGCCTCACTTAGGTCTAGAAATTTAGGAATTACTGACAAAGGCGCGCAGGTCAAAATAGCGCAGTAAAACAACCACGACTCACAATAAATATGTAATTCCGTTAATAAATTATTATTAAGTTAAGTGTATGAATTGAAACAGATTATAAATATATATATAATGAAAAAATTACAGAAATGTCAATAAAATGAAATATAAATAAAATATAAATTGAACTGTTCGACTCAAGACACGGAGCAGTACAGACGTGTTCGATAGCAGCTATGATAAGAAATATTTTGTTTTGTTGGCTTCGTTTGGGATCGAGTGTGTGCTGTGTAATCGCAGTTCATACTGGTGACCATGGAACAGGAATCAGAGGGCACCGACTCATCATCTTGCCATTCGGAGGCCACGGTTTCCGGTTGGGAGCAGGGAAAGCGGAAGCGCGGAAGACCGAAGAAAGAATTCGCAAAAAAAACTATTACAAAGAAAACCAAAGATGGCAGTGCCGAGGTCTTCAAAATGCCACAAACACCTGCTATCACAAGTGATAAGTATTTTGCAATCAAAAAATCTTTGAACACTTTCAAGATAAACGTGCGCAAGGCGATATCGAGATCGCAACTATCGAAATTGTGGTCGAGGGGGCCGGCAACAGAAACCATGTTATAAACTAAGGCAGGCTTCATTTTGAAGTCAGACAACCCTAAACCTGTGGTCGTTGCGTATCTGACCGATATGCGGGATCATGTCCACATCTCGTCCTTCGTCGAGTGCGTTCTTCCGAAGGAGCCAAAAAAACACTTGTGTCAAGACAGAGACGTCTTGAATCTCAAGTCATCTGGGGTAGAACACAGGTTATGCAAGAGGATCGTATCCAGGACGACGGGACAACCAACCTGCAAAATGCGGATCATTACCGGGTGCGCGTCGTCCTTCCAGAGACTCCTACATGCGGGCTTGTTCTATTTGAATAAACACTTTCCGACAGTAGAGAGCATTCCACCGCCTCCTATACCTGTGCCTTGCGCCAGGTGTCAACAATACACTCACGCAACGGACGCATGTCCGAACAAGACCAAGTGCTCTAAATGCCAGTGGCAACATCCGACAAACCTATGCACTTCGCCCCCGATGTATGGCATGCATCTCGGAGGAGTTGGTCTTCTGGATCGTGCTTCTTCATGGTCTTCCAAATGTCCAAAGAGGCCAACAAAACCCATACCGGGTATACCTAACATCAAAGTAAGGCGACTCAATAAAAAGACGTGTGACCTACCTAAAGACCTCCAGAACAACAGAATCCACAGGCCATTATCAATACATGACCACATAATTAACACTTATATCAACAAATTAAACTCGCCGAAGAATGCAGAAAATCGCGCAGAGTTGCTGCAGCGCTTGAGAAAACGATTCATTAAGAACTTCAATGTTGAGACACACGTCTGCTTTTCGGAACATCATGCTTATGTTTTAATGTTCGATGTGGATGACCGTGAGCGGGAGTCTCCTACGGATGTGAATCAGGGGACGGCCGGGTCTTTCATCATGAAGGATGGATAGTCCGTGTCCAGATGAATTTAACATTCTTCAACCGAAAGATGCTTTAGAATATATAATTTGTTTCATTCAAGAATACTTACTTTTATTTGGTTTATTTATAATTTCATATTTTTTATATTTTCTTTTAGAACGCCATTTTTTTTTGTATGATTTTTTTGTTACAATTTATATTTTATTGTGTATCTAGGCGGAAAGACTTAGGTCGATAGCCCTTTGGTTACAATTGCTGACTAATAAAGATTTTTTTATTTATTTATTTTTATAAATTGAAGTTAAAAATGTCCATGGAATAAATATATTTATAATTTATTGCTCAATATTATTTAGCTAATACTTTTTTATATATAAAAGTAAAGTACATTGACCACTACGTCAATTAAGTTCATCGGCAATCGTCACGAAATTTCTCTATAACTACGAAATCACTTCAATGAAGTCTATCACCATTTCGTCATTTCGTCTTTACCGAGAATTATTCATTACCTAACCCCAAATGATTTAGGATGTGATGCAATGTAGATTAGGTAAATTAGTTGGCATACATTATTGTCTAGTCCATGAATAATTAAACACTATAAGCGTAAATTAGAAATGAACTATTTGTATTACATGTTTTAAAATTAGTATTGGACCGCGAAAGGTATCAATATATAATTTTATTAGATTATTTCTTTCGGAATCAGTAACAAAAAGTATTTATATATGTTATTTAATCAGTAAACTAAACATTTTAACATATTTTATGTGTAGATATAACAATTGTTCTTGCTGCACTTCTTAGAGTTTCATCTGAAATAAATAGAAAATATTAGATTGTAACTTTATCGAAAAGAAATATGAATTATTAAAATTTAAAAGGTGTATTAAAATGATTTCTTTTCTATCTTTATAAACAAT
This sequence comes from Nicrophorus vespilloides, assembly GCF_001412225.1. Lineage (NCBI taxonomy): Eukaryota > Metazoa > Arthropoda > Insecta > Coleoptera > Silphidae > Nicrophorus > Nicrophorus vespilloides. The sequence goes on from NW_017097013.1 coordinate 21,512, forward strand.
ATCTTCTGACTTTCACTATGGCAATATATTTGTTGACCCTATTGTTATTATTAAAACTGAAGAAACTTGTAACATTGAAAATTCTTAAAAAATAAACTACAAATATAGTAATAACAACAATCTTTAAAATGTTGATAATAACTTTTTAAATAGCAACTGTTTATATTGTTTCCTAAAATGTAGTTATCGATTGTATTATGTATTTAAGTTTGTTATCAAATAAATCCACATATTTACAGTAGATGTAACAAGAGCGTTAACGATACCGTAAAGTATGTATCTCTATCAGAACAATGATTTCCTTGAACGATAAATCTATCCTTTCCCGCCGATACAATCTTGAGCTTAACGTCAGCTTTATATTAGTAGCGGTTATGTACAACATAAATATATCTCTCTATATATATATATCTATAATCCTGTGAAAACATATATAATCCTAGAGCGGTATCTCGGAAATCCAATAATTAGTAGACTAATTACTAAAATTCGATTAAAATGACACGAGACTAGCATTCAAAGTATCTCGACACAGTTGGCTGATTAGTCCCTCGTCAAGTGCAATTTCTATCGGGTTTAAATTGGATTGAATTACGTTGTGTTTGTCATAGAACATGTAGATGTTCCCGAGGGACACATTTTGCTTGGATTATATATATACCGTATATATCTATATATATATACGTAGTAATCCAGCTTCGTAGGTCTAAACTGGACTTACAGCAGTGTTCGGATGCACCTGAGCTTTCGAATATTTCACAAGGAGTTATAATCCCCCCGTACTTATCTCGCCCCAAACGAAAATTTGCGGCATCATATTTTATGTCGAAAAATAATATATATATATACACAAACATACACAATATAACATAGCTGGTAATTATTTTCACCGAGTTAAACAAAACTATACTAATGAATGTGTGTATAATTGGAGAAATTAATTAAAAACTGGACTGGTTTGCTGTGAGTGGAGCAAGAGGGTGATGGTTGGGTTTGGGTTTGGCGGCAAAGCAATTTGGCAAACAGAATTTAAAAGGAAAATTTCATTTGGTTAATTGCGCAAAGGAAACTTAAGTGTAACAGTAATGATGCCCGGTGCCGGGATTTATGAGTTTCGTAAATTGAATTCTCAAGGAAAAGCAAGCAAGGGCTGCCTCCGCGATTCATTCCCGATGCAATTGTTTTTGAAAACTTTGCGTCCTCGTGTTTTCTCAAATGGGGACCAGCCATATACGGCGGGGGAGCTGAAATTATATTTTCATTACAATTTTCTCGTTATTCCATTATATCGCAAACTCTCGTATTCCTTCTTCTAGCTCGGAAAACGTATAGTCAGCCATTCGTTCCCTTCTTTTATTATTTCTTATACTTATTATTTCCATTCTCTTATTTCACGATGTAAATATATATCAGTAACGAGCAACCGACTGCCGGCAGCATCAATTCTCAATTTTCATCAATAAACCTTCATTCGTTGTGAAATATAATATAACACTAATTAGTGAATTACAACTATAATAATATTATCACTATTATAAATAATTATATATTTAACATGATTATCTAATATTTGAGATTTCGTATATACACACATGAGTGCGTTGCTGTCCTTTTGATTTTTGAGGCCCCGATCATAAATATGAAATGGGGCCCTCTATACATGTATGACTAGTTAACGTCAATTTAAAAAAAATGTGAGGGCGGAGGGTGGCAAGCCAAAAAAAATGTGGCACCAAAATATCACTGTTTGGGGGCCACACATTTTGCGGGGTCCCGGACATTCGCCCAATTGACCGATCGTAGCGACGTATGAGAAATAAATGTCTACCAGACAAACCATTTTTTGTATACAATGACAGCTCAGTGCTTGTCGGTAATTCATTCCGGAAAATATGTCTTGTACCAAAAATAACAAGTACCAAACTGATATAAAGACTAATGAAAATGTATGAAAATTAACTAAGTTATGGGCATAAACAGCAATGTTATCATGAGATTGTAATGTCAAGATCCGACTACCGATATATTCAATATACAACGAGTTTCAAATTTGAATTGTTCAGAAGGTGATGAATATAGGTAGCCGTCGTTTTACGCCGCAGTTCCGTTCCTACAAAAGCCGTAGAAAAGCGAATTGGTGTAAAATAAACCATTATTTACAGTGAGGTAACTGTACGGTTTAGTTCTATATTTGTGTAAAATCAGCAATTAATAAGCGTTATTTCTCAGCGGCGTAATTCTGAATCGGCGTAAATCGAACCGGCGCAAAACGACGTTTTCCTGTATTTTAAACTAACATAATTTTACTATAAACTTTTTAGCACAAATTTATAATTTGCAATTATATATAATACTTATAAAGGGGTGACAAATAATTAGAAGTTTGTTCATATATTTTATTACATTTGTTATGCTATATAATATTTTTCAAACAACGTAGTAACGACAACTCAAATCTGCAGCAAATTTACATTTGGCAGTTCATTATAAGTTTATACAACTGACATACATTAAAATTTCATGTTATACATAGTATGACTACAGTATTGTTAGAGAAAGATATGATATAATATGATATAATCGTTTCAAGATTTATCTGTTAATACTTCAAAGTTTGGAAGAAAAAGAATAATCAAATATAATTAATATATAAACTGCATGATTTAGTTAATGAGTCTAGAGTCTAAATAGTACTCTTGATTACAATAACTTATGAAATATTTCTACTAAAACAAAGTGTATTGTATACAAAAACAATTCTTATGATCTAAATAATCACTCATGTATAAATTTGATCTATCAATCAATAAGTATCTTGAGATACTTGTGGTAAACAATGAAAGCATTTCATCTTAGGTCACAAGCTCATTATTGTAGTTGCTCACCCTAGTGCTCGATGCACTTACACGTCTTCTCGGAGCCATAAATGAGATCTTTATGTCCGTTGAGAGCCAATGTACCGATGGATATCCCCTTCCGGGAGTTCATCCGCCTCGGGCACCCCTACTTCATTGCCGAAATGCATATGGAATGTTCATTCTTTGTGGTACCAAAGCCCATAGAATGTTATACCGTTTGTTGGTTATGGCGAAGCCGCTAATGAATTAGGGAGAGAAGTCTTCCTATACAATTTGCATATTTATTCTCCAAGTAAATGCTATGGGGATCTGTAATTGTTCCAATTTTATGGAATTAGAAATTACCTATTAGAGTATTTTGATTCATTATTGTTCAATTGTCTATACTGAATTTATTCAACTGGATAATATTAAATAATTGACAAATCACAATGAAATTCATCAAATTTCATTTTTATCAATATTTGTTTTCAGCCATTAATCATGAGGATTTTCAATCTTGTGCATTCGGTAAAAAAACGAAAATTATTAATATTTGGCGAATGAAAAATACATTTTCTGCTTTCGAACAAATTCAGTTAAAGACTACGTTCGACAACCGAGATTCCATTATGAAGTTCAATACTAAAATATCATTATATCAATGTCGAATTGAAATAAATTATTGAACAGGAAATAAGAACAACTTTGACAGCATTAATATATATATTTATGAGTTAAAACATGCAAAATATTAATTATACTTTTATATTACTTATTCTTGTTAATTTATAGTAAAATAAGGCATTGCAACTAGGAATATTCATAAAATATCATAGTTAGTAGTTTTAGTAAGTTAATATTTATTTGCATTGATGTACACACTTTAGAAATATTGAATAATGGTTAATACTACATATAGTTGAAACTTATATGCATATTTTCTTAAACAGCAGATTTTTTTATAAAATAACACAATTGTAAGAAATTATAAATCGTTGGCACGATTCATGTATCTATTGTTTCATACTTTTTTTTATTTGTAATTATGTAATTAAAAAACTTTATATTTTAGAGCATAATAAATACATCCTCGCTTCAAGAGTAAGACAAATTGTAACAAATATAACTCGCTTAACGATAGTCGCTCGTTAAGCGCATAACGATTGACGAGGAGAAGAGAAATTCTGGATTGTGTGCCTGCTACATCATTTTCATCATGTTCACATATTATGTGTGCTGTTTTTGTGCAAAGTGTAAAAACTGTGCAATAATATCCCTGATGAAATAGACACAAGAAGACAGTCATATTAATAGAATTCTTCTTGTATTAGTATCAGTATTTAAAAGTTAATTACTCAATTCATCTTCATTAATATAATTCTATTATAAAAAATATTATGTAATGATTTCATTCCTAAATATTAAAAGGAAAATATTAATATTGAATGAAATCAGAAAGGTATGAGAAAGAAAAAGCAATGAGCTTTGGCCGCAAGCAGTAAGCAAACATCTTTTATTTACCTTATATCACAAAGCTAATCGATCGAATGACAAACTAATTTCACGGGCAAAGTCAAACACGTTGACGTTTTTATTAAACAGCTTCCATTGACATTCTTTCGTTTCGAGCGCGCCTTAGAAATACATTTCACTCTGAAATTTGAGCGAATATAATTAAAATGAAGCAAATTTAAAATTAAAATTTTCCAGGTGAGCTAAACGAGTGGTACAAGAGAGACGTAGAAGACGCGGGAGGGAAGGCTGTATTATATTTTTGGGGGAGTTTATGAGAATTTAAAGCGTTTCTTATATAGAGCTCATGAGACCCCGAAACGCACCCAGGCGCGATCAATAAAATCCACCATTGTGTGCGTTTGTTTTGCTCAGGTGAATACGGACGGAAAAGATTTCCCATTGCATGCATACTGTTTTGGCGCATTCAGCCATTGTTAAATGAATACACGAACAAAAAGAAATGGAAAAACGCCAGCTGAAATGATGATGATGGGGGTGGAATAAAAAAAAAAAATAGGCATATTGTTGTCTAGTGCCAACAATCATGAGGACGGCTATTCGCAGAGGGTGCCGCAATTGGAATGAAAACCTTTGTAATTTTAATTAATTATTTCATTGTTAACACTACAAAATTACACGCTTTTTTTATTACAATAAAATAAATCAACATACATCAGAGGTTTCTTTGATTACAAGAAAATAGACAAAATTCAACAAAGAGAGGAAAGACTATGGTGAATAGTATAAGTATTTTCATATAAATTAATTGTTGTTGTTGTAGCTAAAATATATTCACAATAATTTGTTTTTCAATAGAATTCAAGAACATGCAACAAAATTAACAAAAGATATAATTTGGCTAAGAAACATAACTTTTTGTAATAATCATATTTATACAGTCTTATATAAATAAATAAAAAAAATAAAATAATTATATAATCAAAAAAGAAATTTACTGATGCAAAAGGGCTATTGACCATAGGTCTTTCCACTCTTTATTATTTTATTTAAAAGAAATACCGTACAGAAGATACTCTTTCCTCCTTCCCTCAAGAAGATATGAATAGTATTACTAATAAAATTTATTTTCTTTAGGAAATTAAATTTATAGACTATCAAAAATTGGATCGTTCACTGCGAATTATATTATGTAAAAATATATTTTATGTATTATAGGTAAGTCGGGGTTTTATTTAGGGCTTGTTTTGTTTACTACAAGTATATAAGCTGCTTATCGATTTGGAAGGTAGACCAATATGCGTGCACCTCCACCAACAATCGAATGCCCGGAACGTAACGCGTGGATATAATATTCGTTGGTAATGATAAAAACAATAACAATGTGAAAATAAATATATTCTATTAAACTAATTGTTTCTTTTTACTGAATTTCTACTAAATAATTAGTATCTATCAATATGAATTACATTTACTAAGACAGTTATTGTAAAAAAAGTTTACGTTTTTAATTTCTCAATTATTTTATAAAACATTTATTTTTGTTTATATTATGATATATTTATAGTTAATAAATTGCCAATCACAATATTTACATATTAATCTTGTAGTACTTTCTGGATAAATCTTAAACTTACATAATTTGTGTCATTACTATTATTCTTGATAGTTTTTATTATTTTATATAAGAAAATGTAGCTGGAAAAAAACTTATATATAAGAACTTTAATTATTTATTTAAAAAAAATCTTTATTTATTCAATTTATATAATTTGTATAAGTAATCTATTTTGTGCTACTGTTTCGAAATCTTTTGATGTCTTTGTGTCTGGTAACTCAAGTAGCCATATTTTTTCGAATTAAACATTTTTCATTTCATAGGTGTCTCCAAATTGAAATCTCCAACATACATATTACCTGAATAAATTTCAATTTATTATTATATATTGTGCATCAGAGTTTAACAGAGCTAAACATCAAAAGTATAAATAGTCAGTTTTTGATAGCCTGTAAATGTAATCTTCTATTACGACTTTTAGACTCCTATCGATACTAGCACATCAGAGATGAATTGCAAGGAAATAGATTAAATGCAGTAGGATATTTATATAAATCGAAAAGATCAATTTCTACTTCACGACAACGGCAGATCAGTCTCGCAAATGACTACGGAAATTGAACAAAACTCTACGATTCTTGGATAAGCCTTAATCTCATTTCTCCAACTGACTAACTGACACATCTCAGCAAGTTTCTGAAAGAGAACAACTAAAAATGCGTTTGAATAATTTTATATATCTAAAAATTCAAATGTTAATGCTATATAAGAAAACTGCATTTACTTATATATAATAATATTAATATAGATAAACATCAAGATTGTCAAATTGAAGTACATAGGCAAATGTACAGAAGGTTAAGAACATTTATTATTCAGTACATTATTAAAAAAAACGAATATGATAGTATAATCTTACCGTACCTAAAGCTCATTATGTATAGTAAAACGAAGACACACGTTATCTTAACTACAAGAAATATCAAGAATCTTTGCTATACGCCATCCATGACGTGTTTGTTGCAATCGTTCCAGTAGATTTTTAATACATATAATTTAAGATTTTCTATCTCGGCATTGTATTGTATTCAAAACTAAATCAAAAATGATATAATCAGCACAGACTTCAACTAAAAAAAATACCAAATTACATATATAGCGTTACATAAAAGTTCGTAATAATAGTGATCGTTTGCAAACATGTAAAGATTCGTTTTACGATAAAGAGTTTTACAAAACAATTTTGTGTTTACGCGGTGTTGGTATTTTCGCCACCGCAAATTATGGTAATGCCTTTGGGGGCATCCCCGATTTTTATCTGGGAACCATCGAAATCATTTTCTCCCGACCCTACTCTAAACAGGTGACGTGTAAAAGTGATCCTTTTTTTTACCTCGTTCCTTACTCTCACACTCTCCTCTTCCTCGGAACCTCATCTAACATGCAAATGTCGATTCGGCGCTTTTTGTTTTTTCTCTCTCTTTCGCTGTATGTGTGTGTGTATTTTTTTTCCTCTTCATCCATCCACCCGGATCTACTCTACCTGAACGAAATTTATAGCATCGCATCGATCTCCCATCTAAATAAATTAGAATCTGTATGCCTCTTTCTATACACACACACTAAATATTATGGGGCCCTTAGAAGGGAATTTACATCAATTTATCAATTTTGTTTTACACAATGATCGCGCATTAATCATACCAAAGATGAGTAAAGATCTATACATTTTTCACCCCTATTTAAAGTGGATGTTATTAGTCATCTTTTTTTCTCTAGTAAATTTCAATTTCTTAGGCAATTTTCCAAGTTTGCGTGTGTAAATTAGACGATGAACAACGAATTTTCGCGTTGGTATTGAACATCTGTCGAGTTGCGTATGTGCGGTTGTCAATCAAGGCATATTATTACTCACGTCACTTGAGCGTTTTGACTAGCCTTCAAATAAAACCAAACGTTTATTACATGTGGCAAACAATCCGACAAGACGTACATTAAAATGTGTATTAAATTACAAAGTACGACAAAACCATTTTAAGCGCGCCGCTATTTTAGAGAGCAACAACCAACAGGTCAAGTGAGAAACAGAGATTACAGAAAATCATATGTTTACATTAGAATTCTAATTTTCCGAGTCCACATAAGGCATCATGTTTAATTTGTGTGCGAGACTGCTTCGAGTGCTCGAGGGACTTTAAATAAAATGGTAATATTTATGAAATAAATTGCTGCTATATGCTTTTGTATCGTTCGATTTTAGAAAATATTGTGCGAGGCGTTGGCCACGTTTTATATAGCACGCGCATATGGAAATGCCAGCAATTGGAGATTGCCTACTTCAAAGCACAATACAGGCGCCGTTGCGGTATGAGAAACAAAGAAATTCTAGACGAAAATATGCTTCTCGAAGAGGTGAGTTCAAAGGCAGAGAAACAAAATGATTTTACTTCTACATCGTTGAATGATATAGCTATATATTATAAATGCAAAACTTTTTTGCTAAAGAACTTATGCAAGTTAAAACAATGTTTCTTGTATTGTCTTCATATAAATGACACAGGGATACCATTAATATCAGGCATATGTACCAACTACAAAATATAGAGTTCAGTTATATAGTCATCGAACTGCAATTTAATATCATCCTATCCATTATGCACAGTAGAACTATAGAAGCCGCCACAAAGGCCGTCAACATTTACTGAAAAAAAATCATTAAATTCAATTCACTGACTTAATACTGCCCTGCCTAATATAAGTTGGTACATCTAACATATATTTATGTTTCTTGATATTTATAGCAGTTTTTTATTATTTTATATTTGTTATGTGAGTCAATATTTTCTTTACATTTGCCTTCTGTACAATATCCAATTCAAAATGTATTTGCCAAGATATATGATTTCTTGCAAAAAATTATATAAGAAATAAAAAGAATAATATTATTGAATCGTTTTACGGTTTTTCGCTTTATGGCCAACTTTTCAGGAACGTATCTAGACCGTAAAGCGAGGTATGGGTGTAATTTGAATACTTGAAGTTACATTATGAACTAATAACTGTATAAGTATTGAAATAAACAATAAGAACCTAAACAATTTCTAATCAATTGATTTTTTTTATCCCATCCTATATTTCATCTACGCAAAAGACAAATGTAACTTATTTATTAACTAAGATATTTATAAAAATAAAATCCTTATAAAATATTACAAAGTATGTTAGCTGCAATGTGTTACTAACTAAGAAAAAAAAATATGTATAATAATAAACAGAATTTTATAATATAATCAAATTATAATTTCTAATATGAAATTAATTTTAATTAACATTTAGTATTTATAAACTTTATCCATTTTAAATAAATTTTGATTATATTAATTTATGTATGGTGTAATCAACCATGACTTAACAAGCTTTGGGATAATGTGATACATTAATACGAATGAATATATTCCATTAAGCCTCGTGTTTTCCCAATTGATTCGAACGTGGGTGATAAAATTTCAATTCATTTTTATTCATAAACGTCGCTTGGTGATTTGCGAACGATTCAATAAAGCGATTTTTTGATGAATTGGCCTTTAAAAGTTCATCGAAATTTTACGATTCCGTGGCCGTTCGGCTGTACATGAGTGAGTGAGTTTGTATGTGTTATGGTATGGTCTTTTGTCGGTCGTTTGTACAAAGCTAAAAGCAAAAACGTGTTTGCTCTTAGGCATTCGGTTAAGGGAAAAAAGACGAGGATGTGCGATGGTGTAAAAATGATATTTAAGGTGTACGCCTTTCTGTATTCTAAATATAAAACTCTGGCTACGGAAGAAACAAATGAAATCCACAACAAAATATCGATCAAAAGCTGAAAAACTGCTTCTCCTTTCCTGCCACTTCGTTCTTTCTTTCTCGTTCGTTGGCAGAAACCGAGTATGGGGTTTGATATGTGTCGGTGGAGAATGGAAACGTTAGTCGGGGAAAAGGAGGCGCGCATCCATAGATAGTGGGTCTCATTACCGGTTTTACCCCGCAACGTTACGTGCTTTATTATACCGTCGCATCAGTGAATCAGCAAAAACCGCGTCTTTCAACCGGGAATATCATACTTCCTCTTGCATTCAAGACGTGCTCAGGTCTGGATGCCCTTTCTTCTTCCTGGGACGCGGAGGGAGTGCGAGCGCTGCGAGATGTATAGCCCACAGCCTAGCATTATTCAGAATATATAAAAATTTTACTAATAAGTTTCGTACAATACAGAAACCCATCTTCCAACACCATTTCTCATCGCCAACAAATCATTTTTCACATAAGATATATTATATAATTTGATTTAAATATGGCACATACACCACCGCCATTTTTAGTAAGAAAACGAATATACTTTAACATTTCTTTTAAGTAATAAAACCCATACTTATAGAAGTAATTGTATAATTAATTACTGATAAACAAAGAATCATGAAATGTGTTTTTTTTTTCTTGAATCTTGAAATTATAAATTATTGTTTAAAAAATGTATATCGCTCATGATGGCTTCATTTCAATTAATAATTAAAAAATATAAAATAAATATTTTTATTAGTACAAACACATTAGATAAAGTCTACTGATTTATTTGCCAATTATCATTATTATCTAACATGAACATTTCATAAAATTGCTACATTTTACTTAAAATCCATTTTGCTCGTATAGCGAAGTTCCACTGTATATTAAAAAATATATTTATTTATAAAATGATTAGAGTGAACAAATATGTTTAATTCTATTTTTTTATCTTAAATAAACTTATTTTTTTATTAATAAAACTGTCGTGATATTTCTTTTTATCCACTTTTTCTATGTCGAACTGATACAATGTTGCTAGTAGCCATAGTCTTCGTACTTTAAAATTGGACAGGTTTTATAAGACAATTCAAGTCTGGGTTCCAGAAACTCTAATGACAAGAGGAGTGAAGGAACCTCAGACAAATCTCAGCAGGGGGTCAACTGCAAAATATTATTTGGGCCCCTAAATTGCACTAGATTGTTTTAAGTAGCGAGGTACTCAAACAAATTTGATGGAAAATTGAACATCCTTTGATTTGAGAAAGAGAATATCAAAGAGCCAACAACAGTTCCAAAAATTGATTTGGAGTGTTGGTTAAAAAAAATCGTGGGCCTTAGTCACTTGTTACTTTTACTATTTGTGGGCCCTAAATATAGCGGTGTTCGTCGGCATTGTAGTTTAGCCACTGCTTTGTATTTTAAATAAAATATTTAATACCTTAAAATTACCTTAGGTTCAAGATCTATATGAACTGTTGCTATCCTTCCTTAAACATCCCACTCTAAATGTTCTCGTACACTGCGACCGATCGGCAGATCTCGCCCAGCTCATCAGTGTTCCGTATATTTTTACTTTGAACGCACAGAATTAATAGCATTTATTTATAATTAACATATTTTGTATGAAATATTTCAAATCTATCACTATTAAAAAAATGTGAGTTGTTGATATACATAATTTATGATTGTTTGGTTGCCTATCACCTCGAGATTCCATACAGTCATAAAGTAATAACTATTATTAATGTATATGATTGACAAATTCCTCCTGCATTAATTATGTTTATAAAAATAATCATACATAAATAAAAATTCTAATTACTGTATATATTTAGTTATATAATAAACATGAAATTTGTATTTATTTATAATTTTTGTTCATTTTTAACCAAAAAATATATATATTAAGCCTTACAATGGACATTGACTGGTTTTCCTTACTATTGAAAAAATAACTATTGAAACTTAAGCTATATAATTTTGCAAATTTCACTTATTTTAGATTTATATTTCTCAATCTCTTATAGAAATTAAGTTTTAAAAATATCATTGATAAATTAGTTAAAAAATGTATAATTATTACATTAAATTAATCATATAAAGTAAAATGTAGAATAATACACTTTTATTAATGTACATAAAACTAAAAGTTCTTCCTAATATTTTTCTTTGCAATTCAATCAATTCCAGTTTAATTTTAGTTTTAGTGTAATATTCTTCCTTTGGACAATATATTTGTTCATTTATGTAACATAACCGAGTCTACCTACTAACACTGACCAAGTTAGGAAGACTTTTGTGTCCCTTTTCCTGTCTCACATATGAAATCAAGTTTCCAGTGTCTCTCGCTTTCTTCCATAGCAATGAAACCGAATTAATTCTGAATTCGGGGCACGCTCCGAGCACACGGAAGTTTAAAAACTCCAGCCTCATTTTACATGATTAAGGCTCCATACTCTCCTTCTTCAGCTGAAGAAGCTGCTCCACTAAATTCGATATCATGTGTGATACGAATATACGATTACGTCCAAATTGGATGTACTTTCTAAACTATTCGGATGCAATTAAAAGATCGTATTGATGTAACGAGAAAAGCTTCGTGAAAACAACCTAAGGCCAATGAACTTACTCCATAGCAACGTTGTTAACTATAACATATTTATTTATATATGAGTTACGTATCTTCATACCTTCATTTAAAACAAAAATTATGAACATATCAAAAAATGTATTGTTGTGGCATTCCTGACTTAAAACGATTTAATAATGCAATACTTCGCATAGTCCGGATAATGGTTCTATGCATAAATATCATCTACTAGATCAGTTTCAAAGTCAAGGAATAGTTGGTACACTATATATCTCATATATAGTGTGAATATTGTATAATAACATTTATTACTTTTTAGATGCAGCAAAAGGACATGTTAATATTATGTTTCAAGCCAGCTGAAAACCAGTCACAACCACATAACATGTTCCATTGCAACTTAATTCGCTCTAGATTGTTTTAAATAGCGAGGCACTTAAACAAGTTGATGATAATTGATGACCATAGATGATCATAGAGCCAACAGTTACCTATTTGTCTTTATTTAACACGAAAATTATGAAAGTATTGTTGTGTAAATGTTTATTGAAAGAACCCAAAAATCATATTGTTGCGGTACTCCTTATTTAAAACGATGTAATTATGTAATACCTCGCATAGTCCGGATAATTGGTTCTATACATAAATATCATCTACTATCTTAGTTTTAAAATCAAAGAACAGTTGGTACACCTAATTAAAATTTGTCTCATATCTTGAATATTGCCATAATAACATTTACTACTTTTTAGATGAATTAAAAGGTCATGTTGATGTTATGTTAAAAGCCAGCTGAAAACAAGTCACGTCCATAGAACTTGTTCCATAGCAACGTTGTTAATTGTGAGATATTCATTTAGTTTTCCGTAATTAATGTTAATCTGAATACGTCAGTAGGCTTTAATTGAAACAAAAGCTGCGGTGTACCGCAAATGTGCGCCGACTGATGATTATAAATTATGATTTTTGCGGGGAGCGAATTAATATGATTCGGTTGGGGTGCCTAGATATCCACGGAATGGTGGCATTGTATCATTTATTTTAATTACCCGCAAAAGTGTGTACGCATTTTCCGTCTCATGGAAATAAATTCGGCCACTTAAAAATTTAAATTGTTCCGCTTTATAATTTTTTTTTTCGTCGTCTTCTGTTAATTTGAATTTGTAAATAATTGATGGGAATTGTGTGTACTAATATATACGCACACGGTGATTTTTCAACGAAATAAATTACGCGCAGGGGAAATAATTAATGTTGCGTAACTTCTATTTTTTTTGTCGACTTCACTCTTTTTGGTTCTCACTCCATGTGTTGCCGTCAGTAACTTCCTGAACCACTTTAAAGTTTCGTACTTTTAAAAATTACCGACTGCACTTTTGTTTTAGAACCAAATAAGCTCTGTGTGTATGGCGAAGAGAAAATGGGAGCGAGAGATACAGAGAAAGGGAGAGTGTGTTTAATATTTTTTGGTACTTTTCCAATTATTGATTTTTTATTTACTTTGCGGAGAGTACACATTGGAAATTATATGTACTTGGTAGATGGATCAATTTATGTGTTTTGTAAAATGACAGAGTGCAAACTTTTCGTTTGAATATACGAGTTTCAAACAAATAATAGCAAGTTGTATTTTTTTTTTTCAAATTAAACCTAATTTTTAACAAGAAAATAATATAATTTCTATATAATCTATTGCAATTAATTAGTATCAAAATATATAATTACAATTACTTCAAATTACTCTAACTGAGTGTCTACCAAATTATGAGCTGCGAGATATTCCAGATGTCCGCTAAAGATTTAAAAATATAGTTAAAATATTTGAGCGTTGTACTTTGTTGGATCAGAAAATTCTGGGATTTTTATTTAAACATTTTCTAACCTAGGGTCGATTGTCCTTTGACCCCAAAATGAGACAATAAAAATAGTAAGACAACAATAAAAAAAAGTAAAATTTCCTATAAACCGTAATTGAAGTTTATTTCATTAACAAAGTGTGGATGCTATAATTGTTTGATATCACATTTAAATATCTGTATTTTTTTTCTAACTATCTATATTGAACATCTGCTTTTTCGATGCAAAAAAATAAATTTGTTCAAATTGGGAAGTTTATTGTGAAAATATTATTCTTTAATATCTATACTCAATATATATTTGAAATTTATTAGTTTTAGAGTAATTAACAAAAACATTAATGAAATTGAAAAAAAATAAAAACTATTTTTTAAATATATATTTATATTTTATATTTTATATAAATATATATTTAAAAACATGTCACATGAGACATTATTGTCTTTCAAGCGAAACAACTACAAATGGTTTTTTTAGAGTACAATGATACTGAACTGGAAACTGCACTATATTACATAATAGTTGGTTGGTCTGAGAGATAATAGTGTCTTCTGTCACGCATAGTGTGAATGTAGGTAGTATTACGGTAGTTAAACAAATGGAAACTTTCTTCAGCAGAACACAGAACATTTTATAGAATTATAGCTGTGTAATTATAGTAAACTAAAGATATCTTTTAGTTTATAGTCACTTGTTAATATTAACAAATTCAGATAAACGATCATTTTATACATAAAAACATACTGTATTATTACAACAATAATTAGGTTAAAAATCATAATATGCGTTAATTTTTAATTGAAACAAATGTTTATTAAAAATATCAATAATTATTGAAAATATGATTTATATGCTGTATGTTTTCAGAAATTATTGTCAAAAAATTACATTTCTGGAAAAAATTGCTCTTATTCAGTACAAAGATTTGCATATTGAAAATGGGATTCCAATTATTCGGCTAAGTTTATGTTTTCTTTTATGAATTTGTGTGCAAAATTTTATTAACTATTGTAAAATGACTGCACGATATATTGTTATAGTTATTATACTAAGCTGTGTAAAATGACGATTAAAAATTATCTTCTATAATTTATCTCTTTTGTAACATAATTAAAACTTGAAAAATGTTATTGCAGTATATAGATGGAATTATACAATGTTATAAAATTTTCAAATAGTGTACGGTATATGCTTATAATGACTATTGATCTGAACATAATGACGTATATTCTCATATGCAATTTTATTTGGCTATTTTAAAAATTCGTGTTAAAAGAAAACTTATATAATTCTCAAACCGTGTTAGAGTGATATCGTGTTGTACAAATGTACATTATTCCACGAGAATTTCCTTTATTAATTACACATTGTAGGTTGCCATCTTGTACGAAAATTATCTGCACTAAATCTGTGATGCAATATAATTATATCTAAGCACTGATTTACACGGTTCTTGAGAAAAAACGTGTTGAATGTAAAACCATGTAAATCGAAAAGTTTACAAAATCGCATAGGATAGATAATTTTCAAAATTTATTTTTTAATTTAACTCTTTTTATAAAGCAAAAACATGTAAAGAAAATACCGTGTAAAACGAGTGATAGGTGTACTTTACATTAGTAGATCCAAGACGTTGTTACATGATACAGAAAGATCGTGTTAAAATGGTATTTCTCAAATATTCAAAGAGTGTTAGAGTCAAATCGTGTTGTATGTATAGTCTCAAACCATGTTAGAAATAATTTTGTGTGAAGAAAGAAATTATAGGATATTAGAAGATGCAAGGCATTATTACAGTGTACAGATGAAATTATTTAATTTCTTTTGCAAAATTATTCAATTAGTATACGGTAGATTTATTATGTATTATGCCATATTTAATTTCGCAATTTTGTATAAATTGTATTAAACAAGAATTTGTCAAATTCTCTAACAGCGTTTTCCACAATTTTGGAAACGTGTTTCATTGAAACCATGTTGTGCGGATGTCTTCTTTTATGGAAATTATCTTTCTTATAATTATAGGATATTAGAAGATGCAAAACGTTATTATGGTATACATATGGAATT